>NC_057944.1:24287023-24462023 GCF_018555375.3 Anguilla rostrata
GAGAGAGAGAGAGAGAGAGAGAGAGAGAGAGAGAGAGAGAAACAGAGAGAGTGAGAGAGGGAGAGAGAGAGAGAGGGACCTTGGAATAAACCTTGGGAAAATAGAGGGAACACAGTAATAAAACAGTATGACGTCAGCAATCCAGGATGACCTGTGGACGTGCATGTGTGTGTGCATGTGTGTGTGTGTGCTTGTGTGTGGGTGTGCATGTGTGTGTACGCGTGTGTGAGAGAGAGTCATTCGGGGCCTTGGAATTATCAATGCAGTGAACAAGACCATATTTTGCCACCTATTACAGATTAATACTTTATCAGGGAATGCAAGGAAAAGTTCCTAAGACAATTCATTAAAGAGCATTGGTGGCGTCTCCGTGCTCTCCTTTGTAAAACATGATAAAGCAGGGACTTAATTAAAAAACTCATTATGTTCCTCTGTTTTTTCTTTTTTCTCTCTTTTTTTGATGGGAGAATCTTCAACGGGCGCTTTTCAAATGAAATACGCTTCAAAACTCCACCGCCCCCCCGCCCCCACCACTCCCCCTCCCCCACTTTGGCTACTGTCGACATTTGAAGTGAATAAGAGCATCAGCTCTTCTGCTTGGATGTTACAATTAGATCGGGTGTTTCAATTCTATTCCTCTCTCTCTCCTCTCTTTTTTTTCTATTGTACTTTCTCTCATCCTTTTTCTCTCCCTCACTCTCTCTCTCTCTCTCTTCTGCACCATTTTTACTCCTGGCAGAGACATTCATTTGTGTTCCTCTCCAGTACTCCGGGGCTCCTTGGAGAGGCTGCTTGTTGTCAGCTTGGAGATTTGGATAAAGCCGTGCAGCTGTGGCAGGTGAGTAGATGTCCTTTCACATGTTTTTGTGTGGATTTAGCCGGAATCGCTGCATGCCTCTTCAGTAAAAAAAAAAAAACCAAAAAAAACAACAACAATAACAAAAAAAACAAAAACCAGAGGACAAAAGATCCTGGGAGAGCGCAGCGTTCGGTGTCCCCTTTCAGGTGCACTTTGAGCTTCGAGAGGAGGGGCGCTCTAAAGACTCAAGTCTGCCTGATTTGAATATCAAGGCCGATGGCGACAAAGGCGCTACAAAGCAGGTACAAAAGCCTGAGGCCTAGCAGCAGAGACTGGGAGGCCAGCCAGGACATCCGTATCTGAGCGGGGCGAACAACAGCACGATGAGGGCACTCAGGGCGGGGTGTGGGGGCAACTGGGTCAGGGAAGCAGAGGAGACGCTGGCAACAATGAGACTGTGGCGGGCTTCTGCCCACGTGAGGATGACATCATCTTGCCCTGCAGTACTGATGCCCTCCTATGCCGGGGGGACTGATGTAGTCACCAGGGTTACGGTGTGTCTTCTGTGTGTGTGTGCGTGCACGTGTGCGTAGGTGTGTGTGTGTGTGTGTGTGTGTGTTTATGTGTGTGTGCATGTATGTGTGTGTTTCTTCAGTATGCATGAGTGTGCGTACTTGAGATCAGTGCTGTGCTCCAGACTTTGGGCTTTTGAGAAAGGCCAGTTCTGGCACCAGTCATGGGCTCCTGTCCAGAGCAGCGATGGTCAGTCTGTCCAGTGGACTGATGTCTGTTTTCTGCACCAGCTGATCTTGGCCTTCAGTTTGCTTGGCCAGAGGGGCGACAAGATGTGCAGACACCACGCCAAGAGGAGGCCCCCCAAAGGAAAACAAACTGAGAACATCACACGCCAGTGAAAAACACACACACACACACACACATACACACTCACACACACACACACATACACACTCACACATGCACACACATACACACACACCCACACAAGCCCACATACATACAGACACACACACACACACACACGCTCTTCCCATCTCTCCCCCTCTGCGCTCCTCGCCCTGACTCCACCCCCTCAGGGTAGCAGGTCTGTAAAAATCCATCTGCAGCCCAAATTTCTCGTCAGAGCGCCCGTTTAAAAATAAAAGACTGCCTCTGACAAACACGATTACACTCCGGGTGCACCTGGCTGTCACGATTAAAGCCCCGGGTGACGGAGAGGGGCGGCATCCTAACACCTCACGCAGAGAGATAAGCCCGGCTTTGGCTTTCTCACGGAGGCCGCGGGACAAGCGCCAGTCCCAGGCCTTCCCTCTAGGGGGCAGCGCAGGTGTGAAACCACTACACCGGATGAGGAGATCCATATCCCTGGATTTCATGCCAACTGCTGATTTCATTTTTTAATTAGTTGAGTCGCTTGAATCATCTAAAAAGAGCTACATTTATTGACAAGCTCACGAGTGATGGCATCATTCTGGTGTCCTGGTATGAAACGTTTCACTGTAGTCTGACCTATGAGAACTGGCACTGGAGTCCACAGACAATGTGGGAACTGAGAAAAACAAGTACAAAAATCATACAGCATACACTGGCCTCCCAGGCACAGCTCCCCCCCCCCCCAATAAAAAGAACACTGGGCCACCCGCCATGATGTCAGATTGTCCCGTAAAAAGACGGAATCAGACGAGCCGTTCAGACACGGGAGCTACACAGCTTTGTTGGAAGACAAAATGTTGTTGGAGATGAATATTAATAAATATATGGCTCACCGGGATTCTCCAAGAATATTTTGACGAGCTTCCTCTGGGCTCGGCAGATACGGTGGCGGCTGGGGCCCAATCTCGCTCCTCCGCCGCTGTCTCCCCGCACCGCGGGGATTTCTTGAAAGCGTTTCCCTGAAAATGCTTTGTTTGAGTGACAACAGACAAGCAAACAAAACAGTTTAAACGCCACACTTACACACATGCCCCATGCCTCCTCCTTTCATCTGCTTCTGAGAGACGAGGCAAAAAATAAAGCGCTCTTCAATAAACAGAGGAAGCATCATTATTTCATATTTCTTAACACCGGCGCCAGGGGAGCCAGATCGCCGTGATATGTAGGCCACATGCCGAAATGCGCCGAGAACAGGCATCCCACAGCCGCAGCCTTCACCAGGCCAGAAGCCTCACTGTACGGCGGCTAGGCCTGTAATCCAATATAGTGAGATTAGATATCAGATATCTAATATTACATATTGTATATGTTTTTGCTAAAGCTTTTTTGATTCTGCTCTAGTTGTCCTGCCGACTAAAGCATTGTTGAATTATTTGAACTGAACTGAATTCAATCTAACTAAACTGAATTTAATTGAACTGGACTGAATTTAATTGAACTGAGCCGAGTTGAACTGAATTGAAAGGAGAGACACTGGGAGGGTATCTATCATTGGGAAAGGGGTGCAGATGGATTGGGAATTGGGGTCTTTAAGTAGCGGTTCTTTTGAAGAGGAGATGGTCGCAGTCGTGGCACTGGAAGCCGCTGTGCTCTGGGGGTGCCTGCGTTTACCCTGGCACTGCCCACATTGCCCTGCCACTTTTTCAGTTTACCAGGGGGCCAACTCCCACCACATCTGAGCTTTGGGGGACCTCGGCAACAGGTCTCTTGATCACTCACTGCCTCTTCATTCAAAACCACATTCCATTCCCCTCACTCTATCTCCCTACTGTGTTTATGGACACATGCAGTGGAGTGCTTTGACATGTTTTGGTGATAGCAGAGAGCTGGAGCTAAATCGTACCAATTTTTGCCCTCGCTTTTTTGTTTTAACCTTTGTGTTGTGTTTGTGTTGGGGGAGGAGTGATAAAAGCATAAAGATGCTTTTAAGTCACTTATTCTCTGTCTTCGGTGTTTACAGCTGTGGAGCACTGGAGCACTTTGCCTTATATGTTTAGGAGAACTGGAGAACTGGATGAGAGCTTTTTTTTAAACTCCGTTTCAGTTGAATCTTTCGTTTGTTTTTTGTACTTAGGTGGTGGTGTTGGCGGGGGGGGGGGGGTGATTGATGGCTGCAGGCAAGAAGCATGTGCTGTTTTCTGTCTGTTTGTCTCTGTTTATTTGTCTATCTGAAGATTCGTCATATGTGATGGCTGGCATCTCAGACTGGAAGTGCACCAAAACAGACATTTTTAAATCTCAAAAATCTATCTTTCTCTCCCCATCTCTCTCCACTCTCCCCCCACTCTCCCTGGATTTTGTTTTATATCACAATGCATCAGCCCCATTGAATCACTTTAGACCCCCTGTCACATCAATGCTTACACAATAGACATACACAATGGATCTCCTTCAGCCTTAAAATGGCACCCAATGGTTATTTGACATTATGAATGCTAATCTGTGCATTGCTACACTCAAATTGCACAGCGCAAAGTTGCAATTTTTAGAGCACAGTGACCACTTGCTGTGGAAGTCAGAGCGATCGGGTTAATCTGGGCCTGGGTTGGAGCAGAGTTCAGCTGAGGGACACAGATGGAGGCCCCTGCCCCATCTGTCAGTGGAGTGACCCCATCAGTCTCCCCCAGGGCGACTGGCACAGGAGCATCGGCCTGAATTAGGAGATGTGCCCACAGAGCGAAGATTCATCATCGCAGTGATCAATACCAGGCTCTGCCTTAACTCTGAATGAGACAGGGCTCTCTCCCAGGCTAAAGCCAAATATCTTATGCAATTCTGGAGCAAGTTTTTGCCAGATAGCTGTACCCTGGATAGCTAAATTTAGTGTTTGGAAATGTTAAACTGGTTTGGACAGGTGTTTTTGGGCTGGAGAGATTTAATGTTTGTAAATCTGAAAAAGATTTGGGCAGGTGTATGGCAGGTATCTAGCTTCCGTATTTGTAAATCTGAAAGTGGTTTGACATTGTGTTTTGGGCTGACTGAGCTGCCACCTATTCCAGGATCCTTGAAACACCTAATTTCTGTGATGTTCTGTGTAAGGACCCACACGCAGACCAGGGAAATCCAAAAAACGTTGTCTTTAATCAGTCCGAGGTTCGAAGCCAGGTAGTCAGAGAGAGGACGGTGCCGAATCGAGTTTCCAAAAGAATAGTGAAAAGACAGGCAAAAAATAGGAGATCAGAATGGCGAAGGTACAAAGGGACAGGCAAAAGAGAAGTCAAGGCAAAGCAAAGGTCAAACCAGAAGCAAACAAAACCAAAAGGGGCAGACAAACTCGAAGTCGGGCAAAGGGGTGTCGCAGGAATCTCGATAGACAAAGGCTTACAAATAATCGGCACAATGAATTCGATCAACGTTCTGACCGTGAGCTGGTGGAAAAGACTGACATTTATACACTGGGGAAGGTAACAATCAAGGAGGGGTTAAGTGAGTGAGGGCGGAGTAACAAACAACATCCAGGTGAAGAACATTAGGATAACTAATAAAATGACAGGGGACCGACAAAACGCGGACTGGAATCACATAGACAACAATGATAATAGACGGCCTGGGTGAAGCAGGTAAAACACGTGCAGAGAGAGAGAGGTGCAGTCAGAGCAAGAGACAGGTGCAGGCAATTGCAGAACTCAGCGTTAGAGCAGGCTAGAAAGAAAAGGGGCGGAGCTACAGCGCAGCATAGAAAAGGGGAGGCTGGTTAATGTATTAGTATAGTGATCTAAACTATCAAAAACCCAAAACTAGTGTGTGTTAGTCCATTAGTAATATTCACATGTTAGTATATTAGTGAGGTTAGTACTTTACAATCTATAAGTTAGTAGGGATTAGTAGAAATTAGTAAAACTAGAAATAAGCAGGAAGAAAGTAAAGCGAGACTGGAAAGAAGGGGGGAAACCACGAAAACCCGGAACCACCCGAATAGTGAAATCACACAAGTACAGGGGAGTGAAGCAGCTCAGGGAACACAGACACAGAGACAGTACTGGGGAGACAAGTGACCGGGAAATACAGACTACAACAATTTCTTGATTAGTGTAAAATAACCTGCTCAGTTGATTGAAAAATCTCCTTGAGGTACTGAAACTCCAATTAAATATTGCGATCTCAGAGGTAATAGGTGTCAGGCAGAAGATATATGTTTAAAAAAAAAAAGTTTTATTATTTGCATATTCATGCATAAAAAATATTTTTACTACTTGTGATTAATTGTACACCATTAAATGAGCATATTATCCATCCCCTTGTCAGATCTTATTATCTGGATTTCTAATCTGAACATTTCTATTGCACATTTTGTTTTGATATCACTGACCTGCCAATACCACATTATGTGGACCTCTGTGGCAAATTCCAAAAGCAGAAGGTCAATTTAAAAATTGAAAAGGTCACTTGTGCACAACATAATGAATGCAAACATATATGAATGCATAATAATATGCAAAATACAGTGTAAAACTCTTCTTTGCTAATATTTCTGACATAAGAAATGTGATCCCTTTACATATAATTTGATAAAATGCAAATTAGAGGCAACCAAACTGTTGATTATGTTGCATTGCTTTAAAATAGTGTTTTAAAACACACTTTATTAGTATAATACAATTTTACTTTATTGAAAATGGCATGCATTAAACACCTCGGTTTTAAAAGGTCAAATTGTTCCAAGTTAATGCATGCTAGTATGCATATTATTTATGTGAGTGTCTGTCATATGAGTTTCAACTCACAGGTAAAACTTTTACTCCCATAGACCAAATTTGGTGCTCCATATCAGCAGGGAACATATTTTCTTGTGCTTGAAAGCCAAACACCTGCACACATTTCTCACTCACCAGTCACTAAACCCAGTGTCAGGACACAGAAGTGGTGAATTGAAACGTTTTCTCTTGGCAGAGTAAACTTAGTTTTATGACGTATCCTTCCAGTGAAATTGAACACTTTCATATAGGAGCAGAATTCTCTCCCCAACCTCACTGCAGATATAAAGCAAATATAAATAAGACATACACCCGAAACTTAAAGCTCACCCAGCATGGCCTGCTATCTATCCTGTAGAACCTGCCCCTCCCCTTCTAAAATCACCCAGCATACCCTGCTATCTATCCTGTAGAACCTGCCCCTCCCCTTCTAAAATCACCCAGCATGCCCTGCTATCTATCCTGTAGAACCTGCCCCTCCCATTCCAAAATCACACCCTGTGCTATCTATCCTGTAGAACCTGGATACATTGGGGATTGGAGGGGGGGGGGGGGTTGTTAAACAGTTGTACTGTTTGAACTGGTGACTCACAACATTTTCTGACATTCCGGAACAGTTTATTTCACTCCACCTCCCCCCTGCAAAAAACAGCCTCCCAGCAATGGGCATCTCTCTTGTGTCTTTTGATGGGGTGTTTGGGGGGAGAAGATAAGATTCCTGAGAATTTATACAACTCTGTCCAAGAATCCTTCACAATATTAGAGCGGTCTGAAATAGAAAGTGTTCTGTGTTCACCTTGAAAGAATTATCCAGTCAGCTGCAATTGGCAAGAGAAAATAAAAAATAAATCAATATTTGGCTCTCAAAGTTCTCAGGATTCATTGAAATCTTTTACATAACCTTCGGTCAATGCAAAGTGCTTTTTTTATGTGGCGGGTCAGATCGGAGAGGGGTTGGAGGAGGAGGGGAAGGGTTCAGGATTTAGAAGGATTTTCTTTACTCTCTGATTTTCAAACGTACTTAATGCACCCGTTATGTAAACTCCAGATGATGCATTAAAGGGCAACAGCTGAGCTGAAATAATGGCAGATAGCTTGGTTTAAAATGCTTCTGTTTTAGCTTTAATTATGTGGTTTCTTCTAGTGTTTATTTCTCAGTTTATTTAGCTTTTAAATGGACAGTGAGACATGCAGTGGGGTGGGAGGGGCTAAGCTAACCTGCTTTGCCTTCTTAAGTAACCATTTCAAGGCTTGTCTAGTAAAGATCTGGATTCTATGAACATTTGACCATAGCTTAACCCACGCACGTACCCCATACCTTAAATATGTGTGTACCGTAGCAAAAATGTGGTACTGTAGATCACCATATATGTATTCAATGTAAACAACATCTGAACAATAAATATAGATATGTCTTTATTTAACATGGATAGGTAATCCAGGTCCTATTTAACAGTTTTAAATGTGCAAGCCGCAATGCATCTTTATTTAGGAAAATGTCGCAGAGTAGAAGATTCCTTTAACGCTTGCCATAACGGCTGAATAGCTGTTTATTGTGCTGTGCAGACTCAAAGGGAATCCAAGCAATTTTCTTGCTCAGTATTCATGGAGATGCCACATTTGAATATTTCCTCTTTCTTTACTGATAAAGCCCAAGCAAACCATTCAATTAAACACTTTACCAGTTTTCGGGACCAAGCACCAGACACTGGCGATTACTGCCTCACACAACTGTGTTCCTCGTGGCAAGTGATATTTGGAGCAGTTGTCAGCTGTTGCTTAAAAACGCGGTGCTCCTTCAATTACACTAAAAAGGGGCGAGGGTCCTGCCCACATTAAGTAAACACAACTTCTTCATTCTGGGTGATATACAGCCATACATTTTGTATTTTTCCAATATGCTTCCTTCTGAGGTTGTTTTAAAGCGCATGGAGTTAAATTGGTGGCATTGTCAGAGCATTTGGTGCCCATTTGATTCTGGTCCATGTCAGAGGTGGCCTCTCCTTGTCTTTGCCTGTGCATTAGACTGTAGCGCAATGAATCACATCATTGGGAAAACACTGCACAATTAATCGTGAAAGGTCTGTGGCATTTAGCAGCAGCGCTGCTTACATCACAAGCTCTGGGCCCCAAAATGTTACATCTCCATTCTGCCTGGTCTGGAATTAACAAACGGACAGATAAATTATTCCTCTCCCCCCACCCCCATCCTAAAAATGAGCATAGGACCACATTTGCATGAGTCACAAAGGGACATGACAGTCTCTTTGACAGAAAAAAAATATGTTTGAATTATGAAAATATTTTGGAAAAATATGTTGGATATATATATTCAAAACAACTGCTACTCTGAAAAGTCTTATGCCTTTAACGTACGGCCGCTGATATGCAGAAAGTGATGGAATGGTATACTTTTCATGCCAGGTTATTATGCTATTACGATATAAAGAGTGTCATTGTGTGTTCTGGGTTTTCAACCGATATTTTGTGCAATTCATTCTGATACCCTCATCTTACTATATAGTCCTATAACTCTCACACAGCACGTTTCTGACAGAGGAAGTGACAGACAGAGGGAAGAATAAAGCAACAGTGTGTTTAGTATTCTGCACAGGCCTGATAAAGCTGTATTCTATTGATTTTGGGGGAGCACATTCGCAGCATCTTTTGAAGGTTATGAGTTCTGGTGCGCCATCTCTAATTTAATAGCGCTATGGCTGCATTGTGTCACGATGGCTTTAATCTGGTCCAAAAGATGAGAATTTCAGATGGCTGTCATCCATTCCAGAAGCACATTTTGTGGGCTGATTTAATTGTGTCCTTTTTCAAATGCTAACCCAAGGATACAGACTAAAAATACACAGCACACTGCAACATTATGAAGAGGCATTAAAAGGAACTCATTGAAAATGACTAATTGATCCTTTGATTTACCATTAGGGGCCCTTGATGCTTTCAGCTTCTTAATTTGAAATGAATAATCCCCTGACATGAATGTGGAGCACCAACTGGTGCGTTGAAGCCATTTTGCTAAAATATTCACACTTGCTATGTTATCAGAAACTGGGTAAAGAGGACTTTTGAAAAAATATACTTTGCATTAATTAGTGACTCAAACTCAGGTGATGTGAAATTCACCAGTGCTACATACCATGATTAATTACCTATTAAGCTGTAAGCACGTCATGCTTTGTGGAATTTTGCTTTGAGACACTGGAAATCAGAGGGGCACAAGAGTCTTACTCCTGACCTGCAGCAGTAATGATGTCGTGAGTGTGACTCCTCCTCCAGTTTAGCTTGTTAGAAGGTTTCCCACGAAAACAAGATCATTTAAGAGGCAAAATCATTAGGGACACAGTTGTAACTGTTACAAACATCAGGGGAATTGTTTTTTTTATTATTTCTGGCATTTTGAAGATATTTCAAAAGCTGATACTGAGCTGGATCTTTTGTATCAATAGATTTCAATTCTTTTCGGAAACGAGGCTTCGTGAAATCTTTTTTGATTGTCTGAAATACCGGTTAAACAATAGTAAATGATTAAGTATTTTATGTTTGTAGGCTAACTTGGGTGGCTGCATTGTCACTGTTAACCACCTGTTATCAAGCCTGATAACCACGTCCTCTTTGAAGGATGTATTCAGCTATGATTAAGGTTCTCTGTGTGGCTGTTATCCTGAATTTTTGCTGCAGACGTCAAAGGATCCATTCTTCTGTGGCTACAGATTACCTAATTCCAGTCAATGAAGAAAAATATTACCAGTTAATTTGTTTTGTGAATCCTGATTCTGAAGTCCTCATTTTGAGAAAGTGTGTGGAGCACAAGGAGACTTAAGTGTTAACAACTCCTGAAATGGGCAGGGAGGGGAAAAAAGGCTCCAGCTCCAGTAGCCTAGGGTGCTTCTTGTACTGTTCTGACAAGAGTATTGAAGTTGATTTCTTTTAATGTGAAATGAGGCGCTGAATAAACAACCACAAACGAGAACAGCAGGCCATGTTTGATCGAAACCCTTGTCATTTTGTGCACCCCCTAAAAGGGTGTGGTGCAGAAAGCCCTCAGTGTGATCCGCCCTTCGGTTTCTCAAAGCAGCCTCTTGCCCTGCTCTTAAGGGGATATTGGCGTCACTGACACCTTAAGATCGATGGTGGCCTAACTGCTTTTGGACTTCCTGTCAGACGTGGCATGCAAGATGTCAGGTGTGTAAAAAAAACAGATTGATGGCAGCTGGAACATGACCTTATTGCCAATAGGTGCCCGTCCATCTCAAAGAAAGTTTTCACTTTCAGGAAGGCTTGTGTACGACTCCAGTGTACAGACGCTTAATATCTAACATTTAAAAGGCAGTATGTTCCTTTTTAAAACAACAGGCTTTGCGGTGCATTATTCAATCTAAATTTTTCTCTTTTTTGATGTGTAAGAAGGTGCTCTAATTTTCTCTTCAGCTAGACTCATTGACTGACGAATCAATTAGCTCAACATATGCACTTTCAAAACCCCATAAACCACATGTGATCCTGCATTGTAGTCCAATTCTCAAGAAAGAGAACCATTCGTGCTGTTTTTAAATTAGCATCTGTATGTTTGATGCCTGTAATGCCATAGAATTAACACAGAACAGGCCTTATTGCCATATCATATACAGTATATGTTGCAGTGTACTAGACTTCCTGAGGTGCATGCTTGATTTTCTAACAAGCATTTTCACCAGCTGTTACCAGAAGCACGTTGAATAAAAATGGTAATTACTCCTTCACACCCAAACAACGCAGCCTGCGGTGCAAAGAAGCAACATTTTTTTAATGCTTTAATGGCAAAGAAAAGTTTGAAAATAAATAACCTGTCTGTAATGAATGTCCAATTTTGCGGTGGATGATGCTCTGACCCTGTACTAATTAACACTCCTGAGTTTTCTGTACACTCTGGAAATCTCACCCTTTTATCCTGATTAACTTTATTTACATTCTTCTAAAAGTTTAGACTTTTATGTGAGAGGTGAACTTCTTTAAAGGAGGTAGGTTACAATAAAATTCTCTTTAACCCCAGTTTAGGATGCCCAATCGGACAATTGTAGTAGGCTCAATCTGTCTCCGCAAAATTCATCACGTGCATCGATCAAATTTGTTCTTTGTTAAATGCTGTCGCTGCTGTGTTGTGCCCTCTAATTGGCTGTCAGGTCAGAAGGTTTGTGTATTGGCTCTGAATGTTGCAATGTGATTCAACCCAGATAAATGCAGAGTTTGAATGGGAGTGCATTCAGGAAGCACACAAAAAGCTAAACATGATGTTATATACAGGAAGTGGAAGCGACAGTTTCCTCTGAAAAAAACTGAACATGATGTTATGTACAGGGAGTACAAGAGAGAGCTTCCTCTGACATTCTCAATGGACAAGTGGGACAGTGCAATGGGGCAACAGCAGCTAAAAGTGCATGCACTGTTCTTTAGCAATAAAATATTTATTGTATGAATGTAGCATCGTGATGTTAGCATATCTATTCAATTTGGTTGTTTTACATCTGCATCTAGTCATTTGGAAGGTTATACTTAGCCGTTTTAACTGGATGCAACTACCTCTGACTAATACCAATAGTTTAAACCATTCTATACTGAAACATTGTCCACAGTATTTTATGCATAAAAATAACACATCACAATAGTGGTTTGTGACTCTAGGTGGAAGATAGGTACTGCATTACCAGTGTCATACATCAGGTAAACAAACTTCAGCCTAAAAAAAAGAAAAAGAAAAAAATTGAGCAATCTATTTGTTCTGTGATCTCAGCCCTAGCTAAATATGCTTTTAATTTCCCTCCTGTTCCATTCATTTGTCCTCAGACCAGGAACATTAAAAAAAAAAAAAACGACTAGCACCCATGAAATATTGAGAAGTCATAAGAATTAGAGTCAAAAAAATTAAATATGGAGGAATGAGACCTACCAAAAAACGAAAAAGCCGACTCTTGGGGGGCGGCGTCACACTGCCCCCTCCTTTTGAGAGAAGAAGCAGAAGTGTCACCAGATGATTACAAATTCAACGAGCTCAAGTCAAGCGCCCGAGGACATTTCACCAGATACACATCATCTATCTGTTTTTCAGAATTTATTCATGTGCCCTCGCTGCCAGTACTTCTGGGGAGCGGGTCTGGGGGGCCCGGTCTTTGGCCTCGCCATTTGAATGCGATGAAGTCTAAAGATACACGCGTATAAATCATTCAGCACCAACCTTCACATCACGCACAAATAATGTTATAGATCAAGAAATCACCCCCACGGAATCCTCAGCCACTGCTAGTGCGTATTAATTTTTGATAACTCGGAATGTAGTTATAAAGCATTAACAGTGATGTCAGCACGATTAATTACTCAGTAAATAGGTGTCTTGTTCCAGAAGTTCACTTTGCTGACGGACTGTCAGTTTGCTTAATGAACCGAGGGCCACCTCGCTTGATGGGCCCCGGCTTACGTCTTTGGGAAGCCTTTTTTAACTTATTAAACTGGGAATTGTTTCGAATAGATGAGAAAGGCCAACGGGGGATTCAAACTGGGAGTCTCAATACACAGACCTATGCCAGATTTACACTCACGGGATTGAAACTCAGAGCAGAATCCTCCTTTCAAGTGAAGGGCTGTTGTCATCTCTAATTACCTCAGATGGCATGCATGTTTTTTCTTCTTTTCTTGCATTGTTAAGCAAAAAGGATGGTAAAGTAGTGGGGGAGAGACGTGCGCTCCCCTGCTGCTCCTGGTTTTCCTCAGCCCCCTGGTCCAGAAGAGGCTACTTTACGTGCTGCCGGCAGACAGCGACTCCCGCAGCTCCCTCTCCTGGGCTTTCAAGCCGTTCCAGCGCTTTGAAGACCCGCTTTTCTGCAGCATCTGCTGTTTCTCACCGCCTCCCCGGCCCCCCGCCACTTCACCGCCAACTTTGATTACATATCTGCACCTTTCGTTTTATTCAACTTTTCCCCAGTAAGTTCATGAACCATACTATTGAACTATGCACACATACAATATAATGAGGATCTACCATTTATCAGGGTGTTGCCTGCCATTAAAAAAAAAAAAAAATTGTAGTGCATCCACTAAATCCACTAAACGGATAAACAGCCTAGTATTAGCGTTGGTGACAGCCAAGAGCCGCCACTGGAGTCGAAGACATCGTGAGTCGAGAGGCAGCTCGCTTGAGTCCGAAGAGCAGCTCGCTTGAGTCGAGAGAGCAGCTCGCTTTGAGTCCGAGAGGCGGACTTGAGCTGAGAGAGCAGCTCGCTTTGGAGTCCGAGAGAGCCGCTCACTTTGGAGGCTGAGAGAGCAGCTCGCTTTGGAGTCCGAGAGAGCTGCTCACTTTGGAGGCTGAGAGAGCAGCTCGCTTTGGAGTCCGAGAGAGCAGCTCGCTTTGGAGTCCGAGAGAGCAGCTCGCTTTGGAGTCCGAGAGAGCAGCTCACTTTGGAGTCAGAGAGAGCAGCTCACTTTGGAGGCTGAGAGCCGCTAGTTTTGGAGGCCAATAGCGTCGCTCGCTTTGTCCTGGCCGCACCTCACCACGGTCGCTGGGAGATGCTACTTCAGTCCAATTTCACAACCCTTTCATCCATGCCCTGAAAAGTGGATGGCAGCAAATTAAGCAAATTATCTGCTCTTCCCACAGGTTTGAAAGGGACCCTGGCAGTGAAAACACCAGTGGAATATTGGCAGGGAATCTCACAGATAAAGGCTTATCAGCAGTGACCCAAATCAGAGAGAATGTCACGGGCTGCTCGGTTCCACCTGTTCTTAATAAGGAATTTGAGAAACACTTTATAATCCAGAATAACTGGGTAAAACATGGTCATAATGAGTAATTACCAATGGCAAGAAAGATCATTTCCTTGTTACTACTGGGTAAGATAGAATGTATTTGCTGCATAATTACATCAAATAACCATCTGCTTAGCTTCTTCGTAGCATGTAACTTCCATCCACGAGATTAGTTATTTTGATACTATTAGCATCTAAGATGCAGTTGTTGATTCATAATTACTTTAATTGACAGGTCTATTATGAAGTCAATTTGTTTAATACCGATTATTTTCTCTAACAATGGTACAAAACCCATGATAAAAAGGGTAATTTCATTGTAAAAAAAACAAAAAAAAAAACAACTTGAAATACTTACCAGTGTTTTTCATTTAATAGCAGTTACTCTGTATTTACATCAAGTAGTAGATTTATAGATTTGAACTGTCACATTTGTAAATATGGACATACATCACTATTTCCGTAAACAACCTCCCCCTGATGGTTCTTGCAACACAGGGTTGCTTGTTTAGTTGGAACTAAAGCATTGTGATTTGTTACATTACAGCTGGAACGTGGATGCCATTGCTTTCCTTATTGTGCTTGCATTATTACTTATCGACACAATACAGATAAGAGAGGTGTTTGCCATCCAGTAACAGAGACAATAGTCTCATACACTGAATACACTAAAATTAAGTGGTATTAGCACTGGAAAATGCATCATTATCAATACCCATTTTGTTATTGTGCTGCCTGTGTAAAATAAATAATAACATGCATAAAATACATGACATGGCCTATATTTTACCAATGAATTCTCTTTTCAGAACAATAGCAATAAAAAATGGATTAACAGCAGTTTAGATACAGTAATGCTGGAGATTGATCAAGAGCTGTAATGATGGGGTTTGATCAAGAGCAGTAATGATGGGGTTTGACAGCAATGCCAGCAATGAGTTTGATAAAGAAAAGTAATGCTGGGTTTTGACTAAAAACAGTAATGCTGGGTTTTGATAAAGACCGAGGCATGGATTCAGTCAAGCAGCCAAAATGTTTTCCATTTAACCAAAATAATAACTAAAAAAATAATAACAAATAATAACAAAATAATGACTAAGTGTGTTAGTTTAGTAGTTTTGTAGGTTTTGTAATCAGATTTCTCAGTAACACTACATGGTTGAATGGGGGGTAACTTTATTGTAACAACTTAGATTGAATAGTGAAGTGGTACTTAAAGGTCACAGTAGCAGTTTGATTGAGTCTAAGCCTCAGTCCCGAATCATCTGTGTAAGTTTCACTGCCCTTTCAGTCAAACTTTGCAAACGTGTGTACAAAAATGAATTGTCAATGTAGAAGGCTAGGGCTACGGTGACCTTATAGAAAGAGTCGCACAAGATTTTTATGTTAAACGAAATTTTGAACTGTGCATTTTCCCTATTCTGCTGTGCGTCAATCAAATGGGCAACATTTTTTTACGAGACACTTCTATGTGTTAAAATCTATTCCACAAGTTTGACCAAGATTGTCAACAAGTCACATACTGATGAATACAGTGCAATTTGAGTGATTGTGCACATATTAAATAAGCTGGCTGAAAAATAATACATTAGATGTGGCAGTATACTGTATGGTGTCATTGTCCAGGTCCATTTTGTGAAAACATGATTGTTGGTTTTATTTAATGTGCATTAATTTGACATCCGCTCGCCCACTGACACCATTATTGGAGCTATCTCAGAAGATTTTGGCGAACAGTTTCTCCTCAATATCCCACCATTCTGTAATTGAACACGACTGTCTCTAGTCATTTCATACCACCACCTGCTGATGACACTTTGCCCTTATTTGGCATAGTTTGTTGTCTAGAATAAGATAAAATCTACCAATGTACAGTATCTCTGTAAAAAAAAAGTATCTCTGATACCTGATACAAGGAAGCAACTAGCTCACAGGCCTGTGGAGAAAATACCTCTTGAATTCACCTTTAAGAAAAACCATATGCACCATAACTTTAGCTACTACAATGCATCCAATTGCAATGGAAATATTTAATTCAGCCTGGAGTCCTCATACTGTCCACACAGAGTGCCGTCCATGGTCCTCAAAGCAGCCTCATGACTCAAGGTGTTTTTGTATGAAGTGTCACTATTTGGCAAGATGGCGCACAGTGACAGCTTTCAATTAAGTATTGACATTGTCAATGTCAATAATTCAATTTCCAAAAGTCATGGTGAATCAGTGTTATGACAGCCTTGCCACAGTGAGCCTTCTTATGCAGGTTATGTCAGTTGTGTCATAACATTATGTCATGTTAATGGCACTGCAATTTTCCTTGTGATGACAAGCACTGTCAAATAGTGTTGCCAATATTCTGTACTAAACAAACTGGCTATATGATACACCTGTGGTCTCGCATGCTAATAATATCAAAATGAAAATCCAAATCTTTTGGAGAGAAGTTACATGAAGTTATTATGCATCAAACATATTCTATCTTACACAGTAATAACAAGTAAATGATCTTTCTCGTTACTGGTAATTACAAATAGCTACCATGTTATTACCATGTTATAAGCCATTTATTCTGAGATATAAAATAAAACAGGAAATTCAGCCAGCATGGAACACCTTGATTGTTCCCATCACCTTGCCTCTGGTCACAGAACCGAGAGATCGAGGTTGTGAAATCAACTAAGCATGATAAGGAGTCCATTATTTGCTGTTAAGTTGTGCTAGCAAACAATGCTTACTTTTTTCTTGTTCCCTGGTTGTAGTTTGTGAGTTTGTCCATTTTTTTAATGCACCATTATCAGCCTCTTCTGCAGTATCGACAGAATCATTTTTAAGAAAAACAATTCAATACCAATACCTGTGAGCTTTGTGTCAGGGGGATTACGACCGTGAAAGGCCACCCCCATCCATCTTCCGAACGTTTGCTGCCCCAGCAAATGACAAAACTAGACATGATGCCCCCATTGTCCTTCCTCCGAAAGAAGTCTATACACTTAAAGGTTTGAAACCATTTGTTTGGCGGGATGGTTAAAGATTCAGATCATTCAATATTTACGTGAGCCGTTACACAGCCAGCCCTACACAAACACGCGCATTTGTTTTGTTGTCTATGCAAACTGACCTGTGGGCAGAGCCTCTCAACTCTGCAAAGAGAGGGGAAAAGGATCAGAGACAAGCTCCCGTTTACCTGAAAAATGAATGGGATTTTTTCCCCCCTTGTTCTTCTAACACTTTGTTGTGTTTTTATAAAGCAAGCCTCCCCTGGTGAAACCAGCTAACTCCTTAAGGCAGAGCACTGCCTCAGCATATCACACAGAATATATACTCTGCAGCCTCACAATGCCATTTCTCTCTTTTCCAAGGTTTGCACTCTAGACACATCGGGGTGATTTAATAACAAAGAAAAGTTAATGTCAAAGAGGGCCTGGTGGCCCGAGTTTTGTTCGGCGGTAAAGCATTTGGGCAGCCCATCTCCCCGTTATCGCTCCATTGCGCCAGCCGGACGCGGAGGTCTGCGCGCGGCGCGGCGGGAACGCTGCATGCTGCTTGGGCTCCCGCCAGCGCGTAACGCGCCGGACGTCCCCCACGGCGTGCCGCCAGAGAGTCGCGCGCGTCTGAGTTTGATAACGCCTGGCCTGGTCCTGCCTCCCCCCCTCAGTGTCACCCTCTCACTGAAGGGTCTGGGGCCGGGTGGAGTCCATCCTCATGCTTTATGTAATGTAATTTCACAGTTCATTAGGGCCTGTCTTCAGCACAGTACGGGACTGAATAATGACACTGCACAGATTATGCTTTTGCTACGCCTGCCATGGTCAGTGTTGACATTGGCTTTGGTTTTTATTTATTTATTTATAATTTTTTTGGGCTGTATATAATTTTTTTTTTTTTTGGGAGACTCGAAAATATAAATAAAAAATGACCAGGTCCAACAGTGGATGCAATGAGATTTTTGTTTTAATAAATGTGAGATTCATTTTCCTCCTTTCAGACTTAGTAATGGTGATCACTCTCAACAGTAAATATTCTGCTTACCATCTGCTCACAAAATCCATATGTGCCCTTAATGTGTTCAAAAGCTATGGTACAACACAAATCCTTCAGGGAAAAAAAATATATTTTATTCATAAGACTGGCTTTTACAGTGCTGTCAATCAAATCAATATTAGAGTTAAAACATACATTTAAAAGCATGATACATTTCATATATGTAGAGAAAACCCTGCTATGATTGATTTTAGTGCATCTAAATGTCTTTTGATCATGACAGCTGTTTTGGAATGCATAAACATAATAAGGTGTGTGGAGCGCACATGGGTCATTTTGGCTAAGTGGGTGCAGGTCTCTGAAAGAATCCACACGCATGCAGTAACAACGAAAAACATTATGCTTGTGAGATAGTCCATCATGGAAACAAACAAAAACACGGTGCAAGCATGGATCAAGACGATTAGCTGTGGAGGTCGTGTGACGCTTCATCAGCCATTGAGGATGAGGACGAGATGGCGAAGGAAGAGCCCAAAGAGTGGCCACTTATCAAATATGTATCCAATCTCGGAACACATATGAAAGTGGTCCAAATCTTATATGAAAAGATCTGATATTTGTGTTCACACAATCTGATCTGTATCACATATATGAAAAAAAACTGGATTTGGACAGAATTTGCCAGTCAAACTCCTGTCAAAGCAAGCCAAAATCAAAGGAAGAGGCCTTATATCTTCATATTTTTCTAGGTGCCACAAAATACTGACTATAACACTACCACAAAATTGTAATGTCAACCAATTTTAGAGCTGTGTTAAAGTTAGACAATTTTAGGGTTTCTATTGGTTTTATTTTTGTCTTTTACATTAGTCAAGATAAGCAGTGAAAAGGGCTGACGTGGGTGCAGGTTTTTGTTTTAGCCCAGCTCTAAGACAGAAAGAAAGTGCTGATGAGAGTGATTAAATTGAGCGATTTCATTGGGCATAAGGACTTGACTATAGATTTCACAGCCGCTCATCTTTAAAATGGAGGCAGAACCGAGAACAGATTTGTCCGTCATCCCAAATAGCCGCATGTCCCAGCCTTCAGCATAATTCTTTAATTCATGCTGTCATCATGCGTAATGGACCCGTTCCACACACACTTTCCCAAATCTTTGAAGCGATAGTTCAGTTTCTCAGATTTTTCAGTTTAAGTGTATATTTTTGATTAGTCCAGACAGTTTTTTTGTGTAATTAAGGACATTTTGCATATTTATAAAGGTTTCTGATTCTGATGACCTGCTGGCCTTGCAATGGCTGGTTTTCAAGGTTTGTGGTCTTAAGCATGAAAATACACTTTGAGTATGTTATGCATGCAGAGATTGCACATGTATATATCACCTGAATATTCTTCAAAAAATTGCATTTAATGTGATTTTCACATGGAATTAGTCCCTAATGTTCATGCAACCTGAGACCTATGTGCTTAAGGAAACATGTACCTGCACCACATTGAACTCATATTTGTACTTATTTATTAGGAAAAAAATACTACAAAATTAATCAGTTTTGCATGAGGGATGTCGGTTTATCACACAAAGCAACAGCCTGAGCCAATCAAAAACATGTACTCAATATCAAATATTTAAAAAAATAATAAATTAAAAAAACAGAATGTGAACTATCACTTTAATAGCTATCTTTAACTTCTAATTGTCAAGCTGTGTCAAGTGAAAAACAAAGTAGCCACTAGTAGGTACAAATTCAAGCTAGCACATTAGCCAATTCGCTTAATATACAGAGGAAGTGGTAATAACACATCTTCATCAGTAAAGTAGTGTGGCCAGCTATATGTCGCTGGTGCACTTGTTTGCCAGTTGCACTTAACCAGAGTAACTTATGAGGTTAAAAATATGTGGCACAGTGAAAACAACAAGAACATCTATATGATCATTACATGTAGAAAAGGCAAAGGTGATTCTAGCAATGAATGCAGGCAAACTAACTGTTACATCAATAAAGAGAGTGAGTAATGAAAGGAACATTTTTAATATTTTATATTTGATGTGATTATGAACACTATATTTCGAATGAGCAGTGTATTTAAAATAAGCCAAAAGCAGAAAAACAGAAAAAAAGCTGAAAATAAAAAATGGTACTATTAAAACCTGTGTTGTGCAGTTATGGTAAATGTATGTGTGTCCATGTAAGCTCATGCTAGTGTGTGCATGTTGATATATCAGTGCATATGTAAGCACATACTGGTGTTTGTGTGCAGATGTATCTGTGTGTATCTAAGCACATGGTGGTGGGCGCGTGTGGTTTTTCTTGCAGAGAAAATGTCATTGTTCCCACCTGCTGTCTCTAGATTGCAGATAATATCCAGCAGGTTACAGGATCAAATGAACTAATTTAGGGCAAGCTGAACCACTTTATACTTTTGCATTACCCTCTGACTCACTGGCATTTGTCACCCCTGGAGGCTTCATGGAACACAGTCTCTGGTTTTGCGCAACCCCTGCCCCCCGCCCCCCCCACCCCCACACCCCCCCAACCCCACCCCTGCAACCCCCTCCTCCCCAAGATTTGACAGATTGTCGGCGTGACCATTTTGTTTGGCCCTTTCTGATGAGCGTAGGGCAGCCAGTATCCGCAGTCCATCTCATTTCATCTCCCTGGCAAGTGCTTTCCATGGCAGGATCAAAAAATTTTATTCAATTTCCTGTCCTGAAATTATCTCTGTGACTCCCTCCCCCCCCCCCAACCACTGATTACTGGATGCTCCATTATCATCCTCTGATATTTCCTCTTTTCTCAGAACATGTTTTTCTGAGACCGGAAATGTATTTCTCACGATGAAATATGCTAAAACAAGCCATTTCCCTCTTCATATCGACACAAAGCATTGTTGCGGTTCCTCAAAGAGAACTGAGGTCGGAGGCTGTGTAAAGGCAGGTCAGCTGACCACAATAGAACTCAGTCCTTAGACACACATAGATGGAAAGCACAGAGATCTGTAGAAATGGGTTGCATCTCCCCCCACGGTTACTGTAGCATCTCCTTAACATCTCCTTTTTTAAGCGTAGAGAATGCACAACAAAAACATGAAAGGCAGAGGTGAGACAAAGGGAAGCTGTGCCCTGAATTTGGCCTAATTGATCTAGAAAACGGGAGTGCATCTTGTGCATAACATAAGAACTGAGACTACAAAGCCCATCTCTGCCAGCCAGGTGTTCCAATTGGTCTCCCTGAAACCCTGAAAAACCTCTTTGATTGCATAAACGATATGCAAGGAAAATTAGTCTTTGGGAAAATATGGCAACGTTCACACATTCACACAAGTTGTTCATGGAGGCAAACAGGATAGAGGTGATTGCTATGTGAATTCCATGATGGACATGCATGTAGAAGGGGAATAAAGTTCCCCTTGATTTTCCTCTGTGTTTCTCTCAAACACAAACAAGACCCTTCTGAGTAAAACTGACATCTCATTTCTCTGATGTCCATTCCTGTGGAGAAACCACTTTGACCACTTTGCAAAATCACATCCTGGGCCCAGGAACAGAACTGCCAGGTGGGTCTCTCAGCACTTTCATTTCATCTCAACTATAATGTTATATATATATAAATATAACTCATATTGTGATGACTGGGATATCTGAAGACCTCGTCTCTTGAAGGTCTCAAAAATGATTTAGCTACCTGTTTATTTGAAATCACAGACTTTCCTGTTCATTTGGAATCACAGTACAAAACAGTTGTAGGACAAACAGGTCACAATTATTTATTTTACTAAGATGGATAGATCATACTGCTCCATAGGTATCTGACCGTGTAGGCCTCCACGCATTCAATCTTTATTTCTCTCATCATCACTGTGTCCAACGGTCTGATTTTATCAGCCTAGCACTGCTCTTGCACCTGCTGTTTGGCTGCAGATTGTTGAGGCCGTTAAACTAGTACTGCAGCATATGTGTTGGTGTCAGTCTGTATCCCCCCCCCACCCCCCCACTAAAAAAAATAAAAATAAAAACATGTACTGAAGCAACCCTGGTTCCACCCACACAGCAGAAGAGCTAACAGCAGCCATGTCACAGCTGTCATCTCTTCGGCTCTCCCGTCAGTCAGAAATGGGAAAAACTACTCGGTTGCGTTTGCTTGCCGAGTCCTTGCTCTAGCACGTTGCACTTTTAAATTGGCCAGTATTTCACTTGACTTAAGGTCAACCCTCTGAGCAGAATTCTTGCATATATGCTTAAGGATGATTTGTAAATATGGTATGCTACACTACGGAAGGTGCTACACTTCTTATTTTGTGAAAACATGTAACTGAAAAAAGGTGATATTTGGACCTAAACTCACCACATTTGACTTGCATGCACTGACCTACTGTGAGCACTAGAGCAGCAGACTACCACCTTAGGGACATACTGGCACTCCGGTGCACATGGTCTACCATCTAAGCACAAATAATCACTAACATGACACTCAAATATTTATGAGGATAAGGCAATAAAACCTATAAATTCTGACCTTGTTGTCTCCAGAAAAATGGGGGTTAAACTGAATTATTTCACAATATGTGTCTCTTCTCATTGTTGACACATCAGCAATAGTTTCTCAGTGCGGCATGACCATACATTCATGTATTGAATTCTAAAATTCCAAAAGTACTCAAAGAGAATTATGATTTACTTGGCTTTGAGAATTTAAATTATTTCAAACAATGTATTTTCTACAAAGTGAAAAATGCGATTTCTGACAGTCATGCTGTGCTTCCTTTGTTAAGTGCACCTCAAGTCCATTATTCTAAAGTGATAAAAGATAACATTCTTGACATTGTGTCTCAGGAATTCAGACAAAATCTATTCTGTTCAGCCTTTGACAAATAGACACACGAAATAACAGAATGCACAGTTTGTATCTCAATACATCATTTCGTTCTCAGGAGTGCAATTTTTCCTGTTGCCACTGGCTTACCTACATTAGCCATTCACAGACTTCCTTCACACTGTCAATTTTATTTATTTTTTCTCCTTCAACAAATATGTTTTTTATTTCTAAACTTAAGTGCCATTTCTGTTTAAAAAAAAATGTTTTAGGCAAAACAAAAATAAATTATTTTAAACTTAAACCGAACTTTATTGAGATATCAGATGAAGCTACACCGAAGGACAAAAGCTGTAACATTTTTTCAGTATATATTTTTCCTCTGGGCAGGGCTTTAATTGAAATTGCGTTTGCTATGCTATTGTCTTTGTGTGGGGGTCTAGGGAGCAGTAGACAAAAAGCCAAAGGGATTCACCTGCAATAACAGCACTGAGCTGTGTGAAAACAAGCTACAGAGTGAGTGACCATTCTTCAGTGAGAAGCTTTTCATAACACCCTCATACCAGGGGCAAATGCACTGCGCCAGGCTCATTATAAAAGCAATATTACTTTTACACATGCCTGAGTTTCAATTGTATCCTGTGATGAAAAAAGAAACACATTACTCCATGATCAAAGCCTTTTGGAAGGGTTTATACCATTAAACTAATTTGTTTGTGGCTCTGAAGGCAAACAGGGACTTGCTCATAGCTTTTTCTCCTTACTGAGCACGGTCCTGAGCAGGAGACTGGAAGGAGTGTAATTACATGCAAATGTAATTAAGAGAGTTTTGAAAAATTAATTGAAAACAGAATTTGTTCGTTTATAAATTGATTTAGCCAGGCAAATGGTTTTCCTTCCTTTCATAAAATAGCATCAAAGAAAAATAGATCTTTTTCCGTGATACTGTGAACATTCAGCTGCCATTATTGCTTGGAAATGTGCATTGTAACTAAAGGAACGGGATATGTTCTGCGCCTCGGCCTGGTTAATTGGCTGCCGCGGTGAATGTGTGGGCGGGGGAATGTTAAACAGGGAAAAGCCGGTTACATCGGGGGGCGTGTCTATCCTCTCAGTGGGCCCTAATCAACGTTTTGCATGGAACCAGGAAAAAGGGTTTTGAGAAGTCAGGAGATGAGGCACAAGCCTCGCCCAGCGAAGGAGAACTTCAATCTCCAGCCTCAGTGGTTCAACGGCGACTCCTCTGGTCAAATGGGCAGCTGCATGCACCAGTGGGATTCACACATTTTAGGAGACACGCTATGGTACACCCTCCCTGATTGACAGAGAATGTGGCTAAGGTGGACAGAGGGTGGTTCAGTATCTTGGAGCCCAGAGCGGTTCTCTATTAAACAACCCGCCAGGTTGTTATCATTGTTACCAATGGCCACAGTGTGTGGATAACTGCTGGCCTTAAATAAAAGTGGAGTGCATTGTTTCATGGGCCCACCCACACTGTTATTTTATAGCAGCAATAGCCTTACTTTCATCCTTCAGGCCTTGCTATAGGCCTTTTCTCCATTTAGGTTCCAGTCTAGCTCACATGCAGCCTCAGTAAGTGGCAAAGCCATGATGGACTGTGCACTTGAAAACTGTGACTTCACCCCCTACTGGGCACCACACAGCCACGGGGGGTATCTGCAGAGGAGCCCCATGACTCTGCAGATCTTTGTACACTGCAAATTGGACCGTCTGAGCCTGACATACATAAAATAGTGAACAGTTGGCCACCGTCAAATGACACCATCTGTCAAACTGCCATGGTAACAAATCTTGGTGGACCCCTGCCAGCACGCAAGACCCAGCCCAATGTGAACCTGACCCCATGTCACCCTGACCTCCCTGGGTGATGCCAGATAATTCTACTTTCATATTAAGGGCTGTTGGGCTCAGTCAATAGGTCTCTAGGATCTTGCAAACTAGTGTGTGGAGTGGACCACCTACTTAATATGCATGCTTAATATGCAATTGTTTTCATGCTACTTTAAGCAGTGACATGACAAGTTAATCTCATGCAATGTATTGAACATAAATTGTAATTCTGGGCGAGAAAGAAAAATAACATTCAAAATCTACAAAATGAAGACCATTAAAAACAAATGAGGTAAATCATTAAATTTTAAGCAGAAATGAGAAAATGTTGAATACATACTGAGCAGTATTTCCCCAAAATCCAACACTGTCTTGCAAATTTTGGAAGTCTGTCTGGACAAGAGTGTCTTCTAAATGCCTGCATTGTAATGTAATGCAATGTTTATTGTTGATAAACTGATAAATCATATAAGCATGACACAACACCTGTCAAAAGGAGTCATGATAATGTATTACAGCCTATTACCAATGTTGCAATATTGTTTTAATTTAATGCTGTAAAAATTAAAATTTGAAATTTGAATAAATTATCATCAATTATCTTTTAGTAAAAATTGCTGCAAACATGGCAATCTTATGACATTTATCATAAGCTGTAATATGCTTTCATCATTTATTTGTAGAGGTGTTATGGCATGCTTATGACCACATTATGACAGCTTTACAATAATTAGTTGAAGAGAAATGCCCCCCCCCCCAAAAAAAAAACAAAAAAACACCCTGCTGAATGAGACCCACTTGCACCAGTTGCATCCATACCCTCTCTGTTCATGGCTCAGACCTCTCCAATCGGGATTATAAGAGGATATTTATTCTAGGGCATTGATGATGTGGCACTTCAACACAATGTGCTAGGCCACACACATGGGGTCTTGTGGAAAAGTACAAAGAGGTACAGAGTTCCATCAAGGCTTGGGCTGGACTGACAGGGATAAGACTGGGAGCTGGAGAAGGAATGAGGATTACTCTGTCTTCTAGCAGATATGCCCGGAAAGCCCTAGTGCAATACAAGGGTCCTTAAATCACTATCTCAAAACTGTCCTCAAATCCCCTGTTTTTCAAAAGTAATCCCCGATCCTTGCACTGCACTGCCGTAGATCTCCCAGGCTGGTTAGAGAGCCAGGAACGAGGGTGTCAAAACTGAGTTCGACACTGCCCCAGTGTTGGCATGAGCCATCCTTGGGTCAGGCTATGGCATAATGTGCAGGCACTTAGTCAGGAACCTCTGTTTAATCAACATTTGCAACATATTGCAACCTGCTGGTTACAATAGCAGCTGCTCAATCTCTCTTGTGTTTTACCAAAGTATCAAAGTATAAGTATTTACCAACAAAGCAAAATACTCTGCTTATAGGTTGGAATTTTAACCTACAATCTTCTGGCTAATTACGTCTAGTTTGACCTCAGATATGGATTCAATAGCCTGAAGAGAGATGAAAATAAGGGAATTCCACCCTAAATTGTTCTTTTATTAGTAGAAGAGTAGTTGCCGTCCTGATTAGAATGAGCTCTGTTTTGCTGCTGATATGCCTGTTCAGAAATAGCTTTGGCCAGGCACTAAGAGAGACTTAGTTACACTGTGATCTGTTAAATGAGGCTAATGTTGTTTTGAGGTGGAATTCCCCTTTAAAGGCAGAAATTGAGCCCATATCATTTCCCATAACACCCCCACTCCTCAGTGATGAAATCAGTTGATGCCCAGTAATGCATTTCCTCTGACATATATGCTCTCCCACTTTAATTGGCCCTCACAGGCTAAAAAAAAAAAAAAAAAAATGTGAGAAAAGTGAGAGAGGTGGGGGTTTGATGTGCAGGATGGGAAAATGTGAAGTGCGTTGACAGGGGAGGTGGTGTCTGGGTCGGCTGATTCCTGAGCTTTCTACCATTTCATTAGAGAATTCAAAAGAAGCCTTCTGTTAAGGACAGGTTAACCAGAGGTTCTTCTGCAGCCAAAGTGACACTGCGCCTAATTGAGTGGAGCGCATTGATAAAACCCCTAATGACTGGGTTTGAAGGGGCCGTGTGAGAGTGGAGTGTGTAACAGAGGGGAAGGTAAACTTTAGCGTGGACGCCTTTACCCGCAACACTGCCAGTTTATCATGGCCAGGAGAGAAACAACTGCGCTACTGAAAAAATAAAGATAGCACACATTACTGTTCTGTGTTAAATCAACTTTACTGTTGTCTGCTTTTTAATATTTAACTAAGGAAATAAGATAGCTCGACTTGATATTCTGGGAAAGTGATGCACTATCACTCAAGAACAAACAAAATAAAATAATCTCTGATGGAGCACATTTGATCTCGACTGGACTTGTATAAACTGTGTTTGAGTTGAATTAATCTGGAATATTCTATGGTTTGGTTGTGGTTGGAAAGTTACCGCTGTGCAAGATCCATCCTGATGCACGCGAGTTTCCAGGGGTAGTGTAATGAGAGTCGGCAACTGTGTCCCTAAGGAGAACACTTTCTGCAACTTAAATATTCCATGCATTAAATGCAACTGAAGAAAAGCCTCTTTATCCGCTTGGTAAACTGAGTGAGAAGGATGAAGTTTAGCGAAGGATTAGCAAGTACAAAACAGAATCTTTTCCTCCTGAGTCAGCAGTTAACTTTTGCGGAAACAGAAGTGAGGAGAAAAAACTATGCGGTTATCTGGATGGAAATGCGGTTTTATAAATGATGTAGGCTCTCAGATTCAATGATGGACATAGCTGCTGGTGAGGGACCCCAAGGCAGGCATGAAATCAGGTCATCTGCTCCAAAGGAAATCTGCATTGAAAGGTGGCATGATTTAAAAGAAGCATTGCAGCCCGCTGCCCACATGATTGATCGCTTATAGTATCCAGCACGTTCTCCAGCGGCACCTACACCGCTCGCCTGCCTCGACGAGCCGTTGGAGAGATGCGAAAAAGCGCAGAGAAAGACGCGGACATTCCTGCGCAGCGGAGAATAGCCTTACCGTGCGCTCATTTGCTTTTCAAATTTGCGGGAATCGAGGTGGCTTTGAACATCGCAATTGATGCGTTTGCGGCCCACATGCAAACGCGCATATTTGTGGAGATGCGCATCTGCTGCGGGAGCACGCAGCTTACAGAGATCAGCCAGAGCAGTGCAAGAATGAAGGGACTGAATTTATCACCCCTCCCATTTCCCCACAATCCTGAGCTCTCACAGAGCCTCCAACGTTATTGGCAGGTAGGCAAAACTTTTCTTTCCTTTTTTTTCTCCTCCTGTCATTTTTTGAAATGTGCCTGTGCATATTGAGAGACAGAGGGTTTTATTTAAAGGCTATGTGGCGCTTTCAATCTCAAGGCGACATCAAATGAAAATCCGGTGGGGGGGAGGGGAGCAGTTAAATGCCCTTTTCCATGAGCGCCATTCAAGTCCGAGGCCCATGAGCTCCACAATATGTGCAGAAAAATGAAAAGAGTCACACATTCACCGATAAACAGATAAGGGAGAAAAATTAAAGAATGGATGATCTATTCTGCTCTTACTGTACTTTTTTTTTATCAGAAAGGTAATTTAATCTCAGAGAGTTTCCTCGGTGTCAGCTTTCTGTCTGGGTTCCCTTCCACCACACATGCCAATTAAACTGAAGCAAAAAGCTGCTGAAATGGACAGAGAGGCCTGGTCCGAAGAGCAAGGCTGTGAAGTGTAGTCCCACGCATTGATCTCAATGACTAACAAGTACCAAACGCAGGTTTGGTACTTGTTAATTAGCAAGTACCAGTGTAAATGATAAATCAGCCATTAAGCACTTAGCCTCGCTGTTACAGCCAATTCCCACTGCCCCCTCAGAAAATGCTGTCAGGTTGCCTTCCATGAACTTTATGTCCGTGACCAGTGAATGTCCTGCGTAAATCAGCATCCATAAAGCACACTCTTAGCAGCATAGTGCTAGTTTCCTAGCTTCATGTTTGTTGTTGCTCAATATTAGCTCCCCGCCCCTATGATTAGCAACTGCTCTTAAATTTGTGAGCTGAGGCACAACTGGACAATCAACCATCTTTTCCTTCCAGTGATTTTGAGATGTAGAGAAGGCTCTGCGCCAAAATGGCCATTCTGCATAGCAGAGCTGTATTAAGAGTCACCATTCAAGTGCTTGCAACATCTAGCTAGTTGTCAAAATGTATGGTTGTTTAAAATGTTGTTTTAGCGTAAGCAATGGGGAAAGGTAACCATGAAGATCTAAAACATATTAACAGAGACAGGCAAATGCTGACTTGTACGTACATAAAGAATACATCGAGCACCAATACACACAGATATTTATGTTTTGGGCCTGGGATAAATAAACATTTACTGAATTTCACCCAATGAAATTCAGGTGGACAGTTTGAATATCTTCTTGGAAATTTATACTAGCAATAATTTGTAAGTCAAAGTTGAGACAAATTTGAAGAGTGAATCCAGTCCTCAGACTATAAACTATTTATACGCAGATGTCTTTCTCCATTTCAAAATGCATTTGTGATCGCATTTTTCAGGCCTTGCTGTGTCTCTGCGGTAATAATCAACATGGAGTAGAACTTTTCAGCTCTCTTCAGCCCAGGACTTTCAGAAGCCTGTGGGTACAGCGAATGTTTTCACAAGAGAAATTATGCAGTAATATCGCTGTCAGTGTTTAGCAGCAGTCTTAATCAGGAATTGAAAACATTAAACCTTGTGCCAGTGACTCAACACAACACCTCCTCCCTTCCATTATTTTCTGAAGTCAGGGAGTAAGTTCCCTCCCTCCAAAATCACAAATACATTCTGTGCTCCAGTTCCCTTTGGAATAAAGGTCATGGTGGCACCACAATTAAAAATATGTAAACAACTTTACTATATATATATATATATATATATATATATATATATATATATATATGTATATATACACACACTATTTTTTTATGTGTTGCACAGAAGCGAATCACAAAGACCTTCTCATTGATTGACTGAGTGGCACCACAGGAAGCTCCGCCCTCACACTTGGACACAGGAAATCTTGGCGAGTGAGAAGAACATGCACAAAGCTGCCAGCCACTCCCACTGGAAAGGTGGGGGAATTATTATTGTCAGAGGAGCAACTACCCTTTCATGTCCCACATTACCCCAAGGTCTTAATTAGTTTAGGTTAATCATGCACCGCGGTAATCGACTTCTGTTGTTCTTCTTTTTCATCTATCATATCAGTGCCTGAAACCAGCCGCACTGGGGAACTCATTTCTAGCAATAATGACAAGCAGGCCCAGTGCCCCAATTGCATTGTTCCCTCCCCATCGGCGTCCCTGCACTGCGTGACGGTGCCTGTATTCACAAATCACGCCGGCACCAATTCACACTCCTTATCGATTTATGTTCCTCACCACGGGGGGTGGGGGGGGGAGCGGGGGGGTCAACAATAAAACCAAGTAAATAAGTATACTTTTAAGACAACAGCTCAGAATGGAAAGCCATCGATCAAACATGTAAATTAATTGAAAGGCACTAATGCATCCTTGATAATAAGTAAGGTGCACCTTGACAAAATTAATCATCGCTTCTGAGCAGCTAATTGCTTTCCTTAATGGAGGGGAGGAGAAGGTGGTTGTGGGATATCTCCTCTGGGCTCTCTATGTCCTGATGGAAAGATGCACAGCACTGGGTTTAATATGCTCCGGAGAAAATAATCTCTTCCGCTATTAATATTCAAGACTCTGAAACTCTTCAAATAATTTGGTAGCCTCGGTTTAATTATTCATATAAACATGTTAAATGCCACTCTGAAAAGAGGGCTATTACTGTTTATTAACGTTTAATGACAAAAACTGTTGCCTTTCCGAGACGCATGGTCCAACTATTGCAGATTCCACTGTTTAACGGTATATCACATTGCACAAAAAGAGCTGAGGTAAGTTGTTTGGGTAATTCACTGTTGGAGACGACCTCTTCAGTCACCTGCCCACTGCCATTTGTGCATTGACTTCCAGTCTGGCAGGGGTATTCAACAATTGGACACATAGTTCTAATTGTAAATATTTTATTTAAAAATGTATCTGCACACCATGCAATTATTGTTCAAAGGCTTCTCATTCACAGAGACACGCTTTTGATAAGTTCTTTGAAAAAAAAAAAAAAGACTAATCATCTACAAGGGATTAGTCATTTCTGTCCATGCACTTCCCAGTCACAGTGTTCTTCTGCTATCACCAGCTTTTTGTGCTAATTTCATTTGGTACTAACAGGACCTTTAGTTTGGAAATTGATGTGATCCATCACTCAGCAGACTGAAGACGGTGGAAGGTCCCCCTGATAGAAAAACACGCGCTGACAGCAGTAATTAATATTTCAGAACTCTTTATCTGCTTCTTTAAAGGGATTTTTAAAAAGGAGCTGCTGACAGATCCATCACTATCGGCCCGCTGTAATCTGAAACTGCTCCCGCTCGGCTTCTCGCTCACTTTTCGCAATACTGGAATCACGGAGAGCTTGATCGCAGCGACCGACGATACCCCACTTTGCAACAATTTCAATCGCCCCCCACTCCTCTCCCCCAAAAAAACATACTGCATACTAGAACGTTCTGAGCTATTATGTTCTTGGGTAGCTTTGAAAAATAAAAAAAAATGATGCTTTTGAAGTTCAACCGCCCAGCAGCAGAGAGAGGGATCTGGAGAGAGGATGGGGGGGCGGTGTGGTAAATTCAGTGCCGTCCCTGATTGCTAGCTCGTACTTCAGTGGGGACCGTAATCACGGACCGGCACTTGGGACGTAGCGCGCCGCTCCCTCCTGAATTAGCGAGAGCCTACCCGCCGCATCGCATCGAACAGACCGGCCAGCGCAAGACGCCTCATGCTAAATGTGTGAATTAAATCTGTTTATTTGTTTTGCCACTTTTTAATGGAGTCACTCCCTCAAAGGATAGCTAGCTGGGGGGTCGTGGCATTCCTGATTAAAACACGCAGACTGAAAAAAAAAAAAAAAAACCTGATAAAAATAAAACATGATTCACTGACATGGCATCATTGGCAAAATGTCAAGATTAAGCACTTTTAGGGACTTTGGCTAAATTTCAATTTAAATGCATTTTCACAGTTGTATCATCTGTTAATATTTAAAGCCAATGCAAACAAAGAAAAATAGAGAATAAAACATTCTGAGCCCTTTGAGGCAACAAATCTATTAAATTTTGGCTCTGCAGGCGATTCACTTCTGTTCATGTCTGGTACTGAACAAATTATGATGTTCATATTTTCATGTAATAAATAATAATTTGACATTAGCATAGCTCTTGCACATTATTGTCTGAAAGTTTTGAGATTATAACAGTGCTGAATGGGGCCACAGGGCCCGTGCATGCAGCTGAATGGGCCACAGCATGCACACACATTTGGCCCTTCTGTCCTAATGACTGTGTTTAATTTGCAGTTTGACCGGGGCACAAGATAATGACTTTTATTTTAATGGAGCAGGGGTTCAATCCAGAGGAATCTGTAAATTATTGCTAGGGTAAAACATTTTGCTCAATGCACAAAACAACAACATAAGGCCATATTATGAATATGCAGGATGTCCAGCCAAATATGTTCCCTGGGTTTTGTGTTCTCACAGATCCACCATAAAGCCCTTTCAGGCAAAGCCCTTCCCTTCAACTGGTCATATACAGTAGCACAGGCAAAGCCAGCACTTAGGCCATAACTAGGACCCAAAAATGACCACAGTTATAAGTCATGAAACTCAAGCCATTAAAGGGATCAGGTATGCTCCTTTTTTGTAGTTCAATCACTTTGGTTTTCAGGTGCAAAAGCTGTACCAAATTATTACTTTGACTCTGAGGGCTCCATTTTCAGGAATTGCTTGGTACATGGGCGCAGTCAATGGTGCGGTGTGTAGCCCACTGGGCGTGGCTTGTGATTGTTGGTATTTTTGGGACCAGAGACAAGTTGTGTTACTTAGTGGTCCATATTACAATTGAATCAATATGCGTATGCTGTATCATTTACATAGTAAATTGAAGCTGCACTTATATGTGGTGGGTCTGTCAGAAAGCCCTTACAAGTCACGTAATGTAGAGCACCATTTAAATTCCTCCATCTTCATCATTCTCATCTCGTGTTTGCAGTCAGTGCATGACTTAAAATAATGCAGCAAGGGAAAATAAAGGGCCCAGACCTTAGGTATTTCTTTGGAACACAACCTTAAAGATAAGTTGCAGGAGCTATCAGCATCATACAGTTTATGATCAAATAAGTCTAGCTTATAGGGGAATCGTTATTGTTATTGACTTATCAATAATAGCATTATTAAGGCAAGCATTACATGTTCAGTGTTTGTTGGCTATATAATAAAATCACTGCTGCAACAATGATTTCACCCCTTTCCTACAATTCACTGCTAAACTGAACCATATCAATTTCTGATAATAATACAGATGGAGCTATGGTATTTTTCACCTGGAGATGTCTCATGGAATAGCATTCTGGGCAGGAAAATATGTTCATCAAGTTTACTTCTCAGGGTGTATCGCAAGTTATATAAGTTTGTGCATTAAGTGTGATGTTCTGTGTAAGGACCCACACGCAGACCAGGGAAATCCAAAAAACGTTGTCTTTAATCAGTCCGAGGTTCGAAGCCAGGTAGTCAGAGAGAGGACGGTGCCGAATCGAGTTTCCAAAAGAATAGTGAAAAGACAGGCAAAAAATCAAAAACCAGGAGATCAGAATGGCGAAGGTACAAAGGGACAGGCAAAAGAGAAGTCAAGGCAAAGCGAAGGTCGAACCAGAAGCAAACAAAACCAAAAGGGGCAGGCAAACTCGAAGTCGGGCAAAGGGGTGTCGCAGGAATCTCGATAGACAAAGGCTTACAAATAATCGGCACAATGAATTCGATCAGCGTTCTGACCGTGAGCTGGTGGAAAAGACTGACATTTATACACTGGGGAAGGTAACAATCAAGGAGGGGTTAAGTGAGTGAGGGCGGAGTAACAAACAACATCCAGGTGAAGAACATTAGGATAACTAATAAAATGACGGGACCGACAAAACGCGGACTGGAATCACATAGACAACAATGATAATAGACGGCCTGGGTGAAGCAGGTAAAACACGTGCAGAGAGAGAGGTGCAGTCAGAGCAAGAGACAGGTGCAGGCAATTGCAGAACTCAGCGTTAGAGCAGGCTAGAAAGAAAAGGGGCGGAGCTACAGCGCAGCATGGAAAAGGGGAGACTGGTTAATGTATTAGTATAGTGATCTAAACTATCAAAAACCCAAAACTAGTGTGTGTTAGTCCATTAGTAATATTCACATGTTAGTATATTAGTGAGGTTAGTACTTTACAATCTATAAATTAGTAGGGATTAGTAGAAATTAGTAAAACTAGAAATAAGCAGGAAGAAAGTAAAGCGAGACTGGAAAGAAGGGGGGAAACCACGAAAACCCGGAACCACCCGAATAGTGAAATCACACAAGTACAGGGGAGTGAAGCAGCTCAGGGAACACAGACACAGAGACAGTACTGGGGAGACAAGTGACCGGGAAATACAGACTACAACATTAAGTTTGCAATAAGAACCATGTGACCTTCTTACAACCATAGTACTTAGTATATTCTATTCTCAAAAGTCACTAGAAATAAGCATTTAAGTGCTTTATTTAAAAAGAAAAATGTCTTGCCTGGGAGCATGCCCCCGGATCCACCCCCCCCCCCCCCCCAAACAGGTGTCACTCCTATGCCCCTGGGTTGAAGCCTTTTTTTTTGACCAAAAGTGAAAATAATTTGGCCATTGAAATCAAAAATTCGCATGTGCCTTTACCATTTCTCTCACTCAAAAATTTGCCACAACCATAACACATAGCATTATGCTAACCGTAGCCCTAATTTTCTGTTCAGGAGCAAGGGAAATGGTTAGGCAAGGGTTCGTCCTTTATTTGGATGACAAAATATTTTGGCAAATTGGGGCCTAGGCCTATAGCCTTATTGTGGAATGTTTTCAGTGAAACTATTTTTTTAAATAAATGACTGCAAACAGATCCCCCTGTATATCTTATGTTGAACTGATAATATTTAGGTTGTTTATCATCCATTTTAATAGAAAAATCCCATATCTGAGAAGACTTCCTGGCCTATGATTAGGATTACGGCTGGAGTGTTAATGATTTTCTTTTGCACACAGCACTTGGCGGTTTTGTCATTATGGCACTTACGCGGGCGGCTGAGTTTACCAGGAAGACAACCTGGCTGTGCCGCTGAACATCAGCTGTAAACTCGCTGGCTCAACGAACGCCATAGCAAGCGGGTCTGAAGGCAGGCGTCTCGCCAATTAAAGCCCCCGGACGCTTTCTTCCTTTTCAGCACCGCTCGACAGGAATCAAAAATCCGTCCCCCGTCTGCCATGTCACAGGTAGACTACGCGCAAGCGGGACGCCCTCACGCGTGGCTGCGCTCGCCTCCCGATTTGTCGCTCGCTGCGGAAGGGAAGAATCTCTCCTTTCATTTCCTTAATGTTCTTAAGCCCGAGCGTCTGGCACGCGAAGCAAGGTATCAATTATCCAACACGCCACTGCCTGCCTCTGCCTCCTCTCCTTCCTGTTTGGGAAGGGAACAAACGGCGGCTCCTACCCAGCCGAGCTGCGGGTTGAGCGGCGGAGGGGATGACAGCCGCGCCGCTACGCTCATAAAACAAACGCTCCAAAATAAAACGCCGCGCGCGGAAAAGGCCCGCGTGACAAGCGGCACAAACTTTTCCGTCGTTAAATATAATCGTCCTCAGTTCTCGGCGCGCCGCGGCGCGGCTCAGCACGGGAATACCGTAGGGAGTTAATTTACGAGAAATTTTGCACGGCAAATTTATCCATTTCCTTCTTTTTGACTGGCTTATTATTGAGGATAATGGATCCTGGAGTATATGTAAGCAAGGACATGACTTTTTACTGTGGCTTGTCGTTACAGAGGCTGCATAATTAATGTTGTAATTTAAATTCATAACTGCCAGAGTTTCGTTTTTATTTATTTTTAGTTCGCTTATGCTCTCTGTTGGGTGGCACGCAGACACAGTTGCCAATGAGCTGAGTTCTACCATTGTTTTTTTTTTGAAAATGTTTGCTCGGTTAAATAATAAATTGACAACTTCTTGATCTTTGTTGGTTCTTTGTCCTTATAATTAATGGATGCATACATTTGTAGGAGTGTGCAAGTCTCTGTCTTTATTTTTTCTCCAAATATATTTACAGTAATTACTGCAGCTGCTGTGCTGTAGGGAATTGGAAATATACAATGGATAATGTGTACCACCTCCTCATTATCAGCATTACCTCCATGAAGACCTTGACAGAATGTGCAGCTCTGCATCTCCCCTTTGTGTGTGGTCCTTACCTTTGTTTTTTAGACACATTAATATCCGCAGGTCTGTCTACTGCCGCATTGTCCTCAGCCGACTGGGGAGAGCGCAGACTGCCAGACTCTGAAGCTCCTGCTAGGCTAATCTTTTCAGTGCGCAGTCCTGCAGCTGGGTTGCACAGTCCTGGCAGAGGAGGACGACATGCAGCATGCAGATGTAGGCCAGCTGAGCTGCACAGTCCTGGCAGTACAGGACTACATGCAGCATGCAGATATAGGCCAGCTGAGCTGCACAGTCCTGGCAGTACAGGACTACATGCAGCATGCAGATGTAGGCCAGCTGAGCTGCACAGTCCTGGCAGTGGAGGACTACATGCAGCATGCACATGTAGGCCAGCTGAGCTGCACAGTCCTGGCAGAGGAGGACTACATGCAGCATGCAAGTAGCGCTCAGCTGCACGTCTGGCAGAGAGGTACATGCCAGCAGATGGGGCCATGACTGCACAGTCCTGGCAGAGGAGGACTACATGCAGCATGCAGATGCGGGCCAGAAGACAAAGGTAAACCCTTCCCTGGGCGATGCTTCAGCTGATTAGCATGCCGCTCTGCATGGCTGGCGTGTCAGGACTCGATACTGGACCGTGGAACCCTGAGCCCTCAGTCAATGATGTCACTTTAAAATTAATCATTAAACATGAACCCCCTGCATGGGGCCATGGTTTTATAAAGTCATCAACAAATATAGCAAAATGGCTAGTGTTAAATCAGCCGAGAGAATCTATTCTACCCTGACAGAGTACATTTCCAATACGAACACTGTTAGTGTTGAATACTGCATTTTACTGAGCAGTCACGGGCCAGTTCCATGAGTAACCCACCTACTCCTGGGGAGTCTGGCATGACATAATCTACGCCTCCGCACTATCTACACTATGAAAGAGCAAACAGCGAGCTCCACGGCAGTCAGCCATGGAGATGGGTACGCGTGTCTTCTCTCCCTTAAGAGGACAAGTCGCTCCATGTTTGATCTTTATGCAAGCCGAAGGAGAGCGAGCATGTTCTGCGAGCACTTTCTTTGCTCCGCGCGCTGCTTTGAAAGACACATCAGTCAGCGGCTGACGATACAGATGGCACAATCCACCCCCCTGTTCCCTCCTCCTCTCCCAGCGTTCTCGCCGGCTCTCTCCCGGACCCGCCAACACGTCCCGATTACGCCCCCTCCAATTAGCACAAACCTCGAGTGCAGAAAGTAAAGCGGCTTTGACAGATAAGTGACGGACATCTTTAGTGGGTGTCACGGCTCTCGTACTGTATGATTTTTGACAGCAAAGAATACATTTTTTTCTTGCATTTAAAATTTTTTTTTTTTATATTTATGGTAAAGAAAATGAAGACAGTGCCTGTGGGAATTAAGATAAAGTGACAGCATTTTACACAAATAGAGTCTTCAAAAGCCTTTCACAGGATACCACTTTTTAAGGATGTATATATGTATATATATATTTGACACTCAGTATTTGGTGATATCTATAGGTCACAGACTTCTAGCAGTCATTTCATGCAAAGTCCTAAACATACCTACTTTCCTTTACATAGTATTAATATGTCCCAAACATTTTAATACCCTGCAATGGGGGGCTATGTATGAACGTCCAGTAATTTCTACAAAATGTATAAAAATATAGTGAATATGTATATAGTATAAAACAGTGAATATGCACTTTATCCACATGTGAATTGTTTGATTGCACATCCAAAATTGTGCAATACAGAGCCAAATTTAAAGGGGGAAAAAAGTATTTGTCCAAAACATTATGGAGCTCTCACACACACAGATATTGAGATCTTGAAATATAGAAATTTGAAATTGAAATATTGACATGTTCTTAAATGCTTGTGTTCCATTCCTTGCGGCTCAGTGCAGCATGGTCACATATTGCACTGTGGCTGGGAACACAGCCGCTGCTGAACTGCGCATCCAAAAACCGCAGAAAATGAGAAACTGCTTTCAAAGCAGTGGCTTACTCTGAGAGAAGGGAGAAAAATAAAATATGCATGATTTGGGTAGCACAACTCAGTTTTAGATGAAAAATTGAGAACGGCCCAAAACCTGCTCCCATCGCAATCCAGTGTCTGCCCATACAGACCTAACACGTAAATGACTGCACAGCAAAGCATCTAACAGCTTAGGCAGAGCCCATTAGAAGTGAGCCTTAATTATTTTGGCTTTCCTCTTACAGGCCCACAAAGTGCGTTTAGGTGCAATCATTAAAATCAATAATTTTTTTTGGGGGGAAGGGATTGCTGAAAGGGGTACAGCTGATAAATTCCTCAGGACCTTTATGTGGAACGAGGAAAAAGACATGAACCCCCTCTAATGTATGGATGAAGGCATTAGCAATCGATCCAAAGTTAGTATAAAAGGGCTTTCTGATAGATTACCGACATAAGGAAATTAAGCTTAAATGTGTTTTTGTATTTTAACTTTTCTTAAACCAGTAATGGATTTTACATTGTTCTGCCATGGATTCTTAGAGTTTTCTCCAATTCAAACTGGCTTCTACCAGGTAATTCTGAGAATTGGCTTATGAATTGGTTTTAAATTATGGTTTTAAACTCACATTGACTTTATGAATTAAAATATTCTTATTACTGTTTTTGCAACTGCGGTTTCAGTGATAGCATTTTTTCTTATTTTAACCAGTAATGGGTTTTAAATTGTTCTGCCATGGATTGTTACAGTTGGTTTAAGTGATTATTTTAACGTGTCACACAAATCAGTCCTGGGTTTATCGGACCAGGGTGTGTCGGACCGGGGATCCCATCCCATACGGAGAGAGAGCACGAGTCCAAGGTCCTGGCTGAAAGTTTGTCGGTTTTGCTTTAATATATTTTGCCTTTATTGTTTTAATCTGTTACTTTTACCTAGATTCCATGAGGGATTTAGGAGAAGCTCTCTCTCTCTTTTTTTAATGGGAAGCAGGAACTCAAAGTGTTTTGTTGGCCATTACATTTATTAAACAATCTGCTGGCCAAAGTGTCACCAGTTTACCCCAAGAATTATTTTCTAATACCAACTGATTTTTTCCCAACCATCTCACATCCTCAGATAAATTCCTTCCCATCCAACCCGATATGTTCTAAATGGCAAACGTAAGTGAACCTGGTGGTATCTTTCTTTTTTTTTTTTTGAATTGTTGTTTGAATCTCCCAGTCTGGAATAAAAGCACGGCCTTGCAATGTGGATGCATGTGCTAGTGGCCTAGACCTTACACTGTAGCAGTGTGCACATTTCCAGACAAAGTGTGTCATTGGTGAGATAGAGCTTGCATTTGACACATTTGAAACGGGTTTACAAGCCTCAGATGGGGTCCCATCTGGCTGGAAGGTCGAGAATGCTGAATGGCATGAAAGAAAAGAAGAGAAACTTAAAAAAAGGAGGTGGAAAGGTGAATGGACACCAAAGTCAGCTGAAGCCCAATGGTGTGGGTACCTTCACCAACTCTTTTTATCAACGTAGCTGATCAAGGCTATAGCATAAGGGATCTGTAAATCTCTCTAAAACCTTCAGTCAAACCAGCGATTAAAACCCTACCTTTGCACCCCCGTGATGCATTGCAGAAGTGCTGCAGTTGGCTCTGGGTCTTCAAATGTGAATGACAGGCATCGGAAGAAAGGACTGACCTCGCTCCGCTGTTCTGCGCCGTTGTGAGCAGACCCATTTCAGGGCTAATGAAAGCACTTTCCAGGACAACGGGAGGACTTAATTAAGCAGCGGCGGCGGCGGCGGCTAATTGCGATCCCGAGTGGGCGTACGGAGAGAAACGCATCCGCCCTGTTTATCTGTCGCTTTATAAAAATGAAAGAAATGGGGGAAGAGGCGCATTGATTACTCGAGCGTCGCCGGACTCGCGCCGGGGCTAACGTGCCTGCGATCGAGGCCGGGATTGTTGCTGTTCGGCTGCGGGCTCGGCAGTGCCAGAGGAAGACAGAAACAAGGTCAGGGTTACGCAACCGTTAAAAGGAGACGAAGAGACAGCCATAATTCATGCTGTTAACTTCAAATTTGTTTTGTGGCCTAATAATTGTGAATAAACAGTATCGAAAAGAGCCTGAATTATGACGAGTCGCCCTGGTTAACACCTTCTGGCATAACACCGGTGCATCAGTCATAAATGCTCTATTAAAGCGGATGTCTTTATGAGGTGCGTGTGTGTGTGTGCCAGTTCATGTGAGAGAGAAGGTGAGAGTGTGTCTATATGAGAGAGAGAGAGAGAGAGAGAGAGAGTGTGTGTATGTCTGTCTGTCTGCCTGTGTGTGTGTGTGTGTTGTTTGTGTGCCTGTCTGTACTTTCTGTTTTACCACTGCATCTATCTGCAAATGCTCTATGAAACTGGATGTCTTCACAAGGTGGGTGTGTGTGTGTGTGTGTGTGCATTTTATATATTGTGATCATTGCCAGACCTTTAGAATGGAGGATGAACAGTACTAAATGGCAGCGGGTCTGTGTGGTTTGCTCTCTATGAAGCAGAATGTAGGTTATTAAACACTGGGATCACAGAAAAACCACTGGGTGACACACAAACACAGATACGCACACACGTACACATGCATGACACTCATAAGCACACACACAAACTCGCACACACACACTCGCACATACATGCACAAGCACTCTCACACAAACTCACAGACTCACACGTACACACACACACACGCACGCACACACACACAAAGCAAAAGCTAAAAATACGGGCTTTACACCGGTGTGGGCTGACACAAGGGCTCTCTTCCTCCCACTGCTGTGACGGAGCGCTGAAAAGCCACAGGAAAAAAGGAAGAGGATTATTCGCTGAGCCCTCTGTGGTCTGTGCCATCGCATCATGAGGGGGGCACGCTGCTCAAACACTTGGAGGCCGGTCACGCCGCCCATGGCCCCCCCCTGGCTCCACCCACAGCCACTGCAGACCTGGCAGACACCTGAGCCCCGCGGCTCAATGCTCACGCTATCAGCTCCTGCTGAGCCAGACAGGCCTCAGAGAGAGCAGCCTGGAGACAGAGCTGCGACCCCCCCGGGGTGAGAACACAAATGGAGAGGGGCAGAGTGAGGGGTACAGAGTGAGGGGAACAGAGTGAGGGGTACAGAGTGAGGGGAACAGAGTGAGGGGTACAGAGTGAGGGGAACAGGAGGAAGGGGTACAAGTGAGGGGAACAGAGGGAGGGGTACAGAGTGAGGGGTACAGAGTGGGAGGTACAGAGGGAGGGGTACAGAGTGAGGGGCACAGAGAGAGGGGTAGAGAGAGAGGGGTACAGTGTGAGGGGAACAGCGTGAGGGGGGTATAGAGTGAGGGTACAGAGTGAGGGGGTACAGTGTGAGGGGAACAGGTGAGGGGGTATAGAGTGAGGGGTACAGAGTGAAGGGGTGCAGAGTGAGGGGGGTATAGAGTGAGGGGTACAGAGTGAGGGGGGTATAGAGTGAGGGGTACAGAGTGAGGGGGGTACAGAGTGAGGGGTACAGTTTGAGGGGTACAGATTGAGGGGTACAGAGAGAGATGGCGCAGAGTTAAAGATAATCCCTTCTGTTTTTCTTTGGAATAAAAGATAAGGAGTTCTTGCATGCTACAGGAGCATCCACCTCGGTTGCTAGGAGGCAGCTGATATAAATACCAAGCGTGGCTTTCTTTCTTTTTTTGTTAATGTGGAGAAAATCCTTATTTGCAATCCAGAGACTCTCTCTCTCTCTCTCTCTCTCTCTGTCTCTCTCTCTCTCTCTCTCTCTCTCTGTGTCTCTCTCTCTCTCTCTCTCTCATTCTCTCTCTTTGTATCTCTCTCTCCATCATTTTCTCTGTTTTGTGCAGTTTTGCCAATTCCTGCACCAGAGACTCTGTCTGCTTGTTTTTGATTAAATCCAGGGCAAAGTCTGGCACACACATGCAGACACGCACACACACACACACACGCATACACACACACGCACACGCGCACACACAAAAGCAAGTGAAACACGAGAAATCTTTCAATCAGTGGCAGCGGTGAGATAAAAGGCGCTCCATCAGACCTGTACTGGCAAGGACAAATTGGCCCGGGCGAGGGGAGGAAGGGAGAAGCAGGAGGGGGGGAAAAAACTGCATTTTTTTGTTCTCTTTTTGGAACGGCAGAAAGGAGGGATGCGTAAAGCACGGGCTGTCAGACGGGGAAATGCCACACAGTGCTCTGCTCGCCAGGGAGAAAGCAAACGCTTCACGGCGGCTAACCCATTTGTCGAGGCAGGCCCACGCGCACAGAGGAAGATTGAAATTTTCCTCCTTCTGAGGCGGCTGTCGCGGCTCGGCGGTAATGTGGGGAAGAGGCGACGCTATCTGCCGCACCTGTCCGCGATCCTCGCTGAAATAGCTTAATTGACGCCCCGCGCGCATCTGTCTAACAGACAGAGGAAGGCCCTCAATGCCAGGAAACAAGCCTGGGCCAAAGAAGAACGCAGAACGGCACACTGCGAAATGAGACCCCTTCAGGAAAATTGAGATGGTATGATGGAGGCCCACCCGCCCCTTACAACTAGGCCGCACAAACCAATCATTAAGCCCACCGGGAACTGCGTGCTTTGGGTGAAACTGTGGGCAACAGTCCCTGAGAGCAGGTGATCCCCCCTCTTCCCCTGGGAAACACAGTCACAGTGATATCACCCGTCTTCTCTTTTTTTTTTTTTTTTTTTTAGTCGAGCAGTGCGCCAGTTTTTCTGCACTCATGCTGCTCTCGACGTGCAGTCTCAGCTGCTTTTCTGCTTCGTGAGCTACAGCAAAAATACTAAGGAGGAAAATATACAGGGGTAGGCCTTAAAAAGTATATATATATTTTTTTTTTCCCAGGGAACACTCAACATATACTCTAATAGGGATATACTTTCTAATCCTCTTCCATGTTTTATAAAGGATCTGGTTTTTCCTTCTTTGGCTTTGCAGGTCTAATCTAACTGTGACTCAACGCTGGTTGTTAGACAAGCAGCGTCCACCCAGCTCCCCCTCCCCTCTCCCCTCGTTCACGCTGTAATCTGGCAGGGCTCAGAGCTCCCCCCCACGCGGGTGAGGCAAGCGTCCAGACTTGACAGCCTGCGCCAGGTTATCTGCCCAGGACACACTGCGCTGGAGCCCTGCCACACTGCCAGCACCTGACCATCACTAATGCCACCCACTGCCCCTCTCTGCCTCACACATATACTCACACACACACATACAGGCACAGCCCACACACACACACATGCACACAAGCACACACACACGGACACCCCTCACACACACACACACATGTACAGACCACACACACATGCAGACACTCTTTGCATACACACACTCAGACATACTGACACCCCTCACACACACACATACACACACACACAGAAACACACTAGCGTAATACCCTAAACACACACGCCCTGCTCTATGTCCATTGTCAGCCTCTAGCACTGCCTCCCTGTGTTATTTGGGTCACTGTGTCACTGCAGCTCAGAACACGACCCTTCATTTCCAACACAATATGAAGGTATAAATCACTGTCTCCACCACCCCACCCTCTGACCGAAAAAAAAAGAAGAAACCACCCCAATGTTTAAAGATATATGAGTGGTCTAATACAATTATGGGAGGTTTAACCTGGATGATATAGAGAAATCGTCATATTTTACGGCCTTCAATATGCCTATAACTTTCAGGTGGATGAGAGCCAACCCTATTCTTTGATACCATAAGAGGGCCATCAATGGATCCTATTTCATGGCTGGATGATCACATTCACAGAGCCCCCCGAATAATGGCTGGGAGGGGGACCGGGAGTCACCTGAGGGACCCAGCGACGGTGACATTCTCAAGTCCCTCCCACTCGCCACGGCAACGGTGTGCTACACTGTCCCTCCCACTCACCATGGCAACTACGTGCTACACCGAGTATGCCTGTCCTTTTCCCAGATCTTTCATATGCATGCAGTAAATACAGACAACCACATGGGGAATGCACAAATGACAAAAAATAAATAATCCAAAGAAGAAACGAGCACACAACATGGGTGGGAACATTGAAAGACAGGCCACACTCTACTCCATGAAGATGACGTCAACAGCGAAGTGCGCAGCATCTAACCTTTTCTTCTCTCACTTGCTCAGATAATGAATCCAACAACCAGGCTGATAAAAGTATCACATTTTTCCATAATCAGCATCAAGGGACCATTACATTTACGACCTAAATATACATAGCACTGTTAAAGATGATTGCAGAATCCGCCATGGAGATGAGTTTAATGGCTGGCAGTACAGAATGGAGTTTTTAATACATATTTTTTGTCCATATTCATCATTATTAATGGTGCCTATATTGATCGGTTTTTGCATCTGTAAATCTTTCCAACATCTTATTACAAACGCCTAATCACCTGCTATTTGTCTGCTCGTGCCTTCCCCCGCGGGCGAGCCAATGTCCAAACTGGCTCCGCCCCTTTCTTGCTCGATTAGCAGTCCGCGTGGCGAGGGATATGACTGTTATAATTCAACATAATAGCCCTCCCCCAAAAATCTCGTTGAAATTACACGCGCACATTGTGTGTTGGGGGGGGGCATCTGGCTCCGTGGTTACCAATAGGCGCAGGGAGAAACCGACTGGCGTGTTCCACACCACCCCAGCCAAACCCCTCCAGGAACACCGAGATTTATTTGCTGTTTGCGCTGCTTAATTAGCCAAATTCCCTCGTCTGGACTCGCCTGACACCACCTGTACGGCAAAGCCTAAAAAAAGAAAGACGTACAGCACGCCGGGCTCTCCCGAGATGGACCGCGGATGATAATATCTGCTAATGCCTCCAGGCGCCCTGTGCCATTTCACTGCCAGCTGAGAGGCAAAAAGGGCAAAAACAAAAAAAGGACAACAACAACAAAGACAGTGGAGACAGAGTCATTCGCCACAAAGTTGTAAATAACGAAGGCCAATATAAAAAAAAAAAATGAAGAAGTAAAAAATAACAGCCGTTTACAGATGAAAAACCGTAACCGCATTAATCTGTGTTTTTCCATCCAGATTACACATATTAAGGGATTACATGCAAAACAAACACAAAAGAACAGCTTGTCTTGTCACAAAACCCAATAGGGTAAAGCTGCTTGGGGAAAATGCTCATGTTCTAATTTCACCAGATTACCATCTGTTTATTTTATTTTTCTTGCCCTATAAACCGGTGGCAGCTTGGGCAGATTAAAGAGCAGAAAAGCTGTTTAAATTTCATGTCAATGTCAAGCAGTCCATTGTTGTTCAGAAAAAGTCAGGGGAAGTATATCACATGTATTACTCTGTAGGGGCTCCGAAAACACCCATCTTTACATATTAGCTTATGCCGGTTCTGCCACAGTAATCGCATTGCAACACAATCACACTTCTCTACTTACTTTTTCAGAACCAAGGAGTCTGTGTGTCTGTGCATGTGTGTGTGTGTGTGTGGCACCCAACTCTTCCAGAACTTTCTTTTAATCTTGATTAGAGTCCACGAGGGCTGCACTCCCTTCTGATGTGTGAGTACAGTCTTGACATGACAAATTTCAGGCAGGGTTGCACAGAGCGTCGAGGTCTGGCAGTCCTTCGTTTTGATTTGTCAGACATGGTTTCCGCTATAACCTCGGTAATACAACAACTTTCAGCCTCAGTGCACGGTCACTCAAAGTGTGCCATGTATTCTTATTTATGCACTGTATGTTGTAGTTTATATCTAGCATATATAATGACTTTTAATCAAAGATACTTTTGCCTTAAAACATTAGAAAATGAGTATAGCCACTGAGTGTTGGAGCGGCTTTTTTATCATTGATTGTTCCTCATCTAGCTAGGACTGGTCTCTTCTGAGCCTTTATATTTTTGGAGTACTTACCTCACATTTACAAGTGGTTATGCCCTACCTGTAGTGTAACAATATTATCTGTGAAAAAATATGTAGCCTTGGGATTCAGGTAACAAATCCTTTAAACACAAGCACCGTCACCACTTCTACTAGTTCTGCTAATTGCTGCACTCCAGAAACCATTTTTTGTTTTTTGTTAAATGCCTTTTTTTACAGTAAATCTTAGTCAGAAAAATGGTGTACAGTAAATGTAATGTGTCACTTTGGGCTTCTACAGTGGAACATTCAACTGAAGGACTAGCCCACAATGCAGGGCTGTGCCCCACAGTCTGAGTTCAGATCCTGATCATGCCAATAATGGCTCAATGTCCTACAGAGTGTCGAACGGTTTCCCACAGCACTGCCTGAGGCAGGGTTTTAGTCAGCAGGGCTGTTCCTGGCTCTTGGCACAAGAGGAACTTGTTTGGTCCCTTGGGCAGTGCACCCAGTTGAGTGTCTTCCTCACAGAACTCGTCCTGAAAGTGAAACAAAAAAGTGTGGGAGCTACAATTTTGTTCAAATACAAAAAGGAGAGGCCATTTACAACCACCACTCTGTTTCCCATAAAAGAACCACCTGGGTGAAAAGATCAATAGGAATCCAATTAGAGTTTTATAGTTTATCGTAAGCTTGGAGTGAATCCATACGGATAATGCTGCATACATTTGGCACACACTATTTCAGCCCGTATAGCTTAGCAGGAAAATTGAACCACACTTTATAACCCTTTCGTGAGAAGAGAGAGAGAGAAAAAACAGTTTACACAATTTGGTTTGATTTCCTGTCTTTGACACTGCTTCCAAAAGCATTTTTCTCTACATGAATTGTAAAGCTTTTAAGGCTTAGTTTGTTTCTTTTTTTTTTACTTTCGCTTTTCACTCAAAATGTGGTTCCTATACATCTGCCATTTAGCGTGTGTGATTGACATTAATTGTCTGTAAGTAGATCAACGACTCAAGGTTTTTACCCTGTCTGGTGGTGTGTGATGTTTCCTTGAAATATTCTCTTTGAAGTGCAAAGTACCTTTGAAGAAATGGACACTGGTAAACAATCAGCTCAGTGTGTAATCTATTTAATTTCAAACAAAATCTATACCATAGATCTTTCATGTCTGAAGCTGAAAATAATGCAACATGGAACAGTGTGCTCCATTTGCAATCCACTATGAATTTAAATGTATTCCTTTGGCTGTCAGCGAAATATGAGTGTCAACAGTTTTAGCAGAGTCCCCAGGATTCCAGAGAAGCATCAGCAATTAGTCCCCAAAGGCCTCAGCAGCCCTGAAGAGGAAACATCTGAAAACCTGGTAACGGTACATACTCAACATGAATGAGATCTCAAGCTTTTCCACATCATCACTTCATTAGCACAGTTACGTCTTGCTCATTGACTAATGTCTTCCCTAAGAAAGGCTAAGTGTCTGAACATGTAAAGGACCCTCTCGACCTCGACTTTTTTTACGGGTGAATCCTCAATCGCTCCGACCTTTGATTTGCTTTGATCCAAAGAGAGCGCGTTTTAATTTTTTCCACTACACCGGGTGGATCAAGAGCTTCTTTTGTGCCCGCATTAATTCAGAAGACATGAAGGAGGGCAGGAAATGAAACCACGTCGGAAAGCGCTCTGAATTTTGAGTGCCTCTCATGTAGCCACCGAATATCCTTCACTGGCCGGCTGCTCGGCGAGCCCTCAAATAGCTGCGGAAGAAGACACTTCTCACCTGAGTGTTTTGTTTTCATCCTTCTTGGAGTGTTCGGAATAGATGAGGCAAGTTACATCCCAGGCACAAGGGAGAATAAGAGAAAGGGAGAAAAAAAGAGAAGGAAAACATAAACTTCATACTGGCTCAGTGGCCAAAGGGTTGTATTAAGCTTGATATGGCGGGAAGCCTGATGAATAATGAATACCAATGTGCTTGTGAGAAAGTAGGGTGGCGGGGAGTGTGATGTGTATATGGGGGTAGTGGTGGGAAGGTGGGGGGGGGCTGGGTTAGCATGTGTATTAAGTTGCTGTGGCAACCTTATTGACCACAGTGCAGGGGACTCGATGGCTGAAAGCGCAAAAGTGTAAACCGCTCAATAACGGCTGTGACCAGCAAAAAGCCCTTCCACACACACACACACACACACACACACGTGCACACACCTACACACACACGCGTGCACACACACCTACACACGCACACACACACACACACACACGCACACACACACGCACACACACGCGCACAACCCCACACACACACACACGCACACGCACACACACACATACACGGGAAAGCAACGTTTCCCTTCTACCCTCTTCTCCTTTCTGACTTTCTTTTTCTCTCTTTTGGATAAGGTTCGCTCAGTCTGTTTACCGTAATGACTGTGGAGTAAGCCATTTGTCCATTCTGCCACCTAATCAATGTCCCTCGCACTCTGGATAAACTGTACAGTCTCGCAGCAAAGGTCATCCTTGCCATTACGGTGTCCTTATTTACCGTATTAAAGACCAGACTGGCTCCTAAACTAGAGAGCCTCCTATTTTTAACACAACCCCCCCAACCTTGTCTTACATCCTTACTTTGAAAGGCCTTCTCTGTCAACATCCATCTTTTTAAAGGTGAGGTGGGAAAGGTAGACAGTTTAATATCAGTTTAAACTTTCTCCAACTGTAAATATGGAAATATAAGCCTGGAAAAAATCTAATAATAAAATAAAATAGATGGAAAGTGAAATACTATGAGATGAACTGTCACTGGATTTATTGAGCTACTAAAAGCCCTCTATTATTATTCTTACATACACAGTGAAATGTCCAGTGTTAGTCCCACTCTGGACCAAACGACTGAATGACCAATGTCAATAGCAAAATAACAACAACAACACAATAACAATAATAACAATAATAATAATAATAATATCAAAAACAACTCAAAATTGTTAAAACAGTGCACCCCTATAAAAATGCAAATTTAGATTGCTGGCAACTCCAGGACTGTGGTTTGGCAAAGCCAATGTCTTTGTGCAGACAGGTGTCCATAGGGTACTTCTGAATGTTAGGCCTGTAAATTTAAATAAAAATAATCGAAAGCAAAGGGAGACAGATTCTTTGATTACACTGTGTGATAGCGATCTAGAAAAGTCCAGTATGAGTGATATCCATTTTTACAGCTTGGTCCCACAGAATGCAGTAAATTTTAGAGGTAGAGGCTAATTTTCCCAGTGGAGACAGTGTAATAGATTATTGGCACAGGCTGTAACGATGCCAGTCCTCAGGTGATGGAGTGTGATCATTGTTCTGCCCGGTGTGGCCAATCACAGGTACTCAGTTTCAGGGTAATTGTCAAGGAAGCAACTGAGCTTCTGGGTGTGTGTGTGTGTGTGTGGGGGGGGGGGGGGGGGGGGCATTTAAATGAGAAATAAATTTTAAAAATTGTATATTGTACGTTGTATGTGATGAATGAAAAAAGAATGTATGGCATTGATGTAATCCTACTGCTTCATTTCACTTTTGATAGACTGCCAAGGGTTGTTAGTGATGAAAACTCAGTGGAACTAAAGACTTATTTTTTTAATTTTTTGTTTTATCTAATTGAGTATTTATCTTAATTTTTAAATTATTATTTCAACACATACATCTATTTATCTTTACACTGTTTTACATATTGTGCTCGTATGTTGTTGTTATTTAGAATTTGAGTTTTATTGAATTTTTTAATGTCTATTATTATTGAGGTTTTTTTATAATGGAAGGAAATGAGAATTTGTGAACTCTGAAATGGGTAGAACCATCAATAGAGTGTGTGTGATAATTTATTTTATTTTTTTTAATTTTTGATAGGTTCTTCTCAGTCAGTGACTGACCCATTACTGGGTCAATAAGACATATTCTCCTTTCGCTCCAGCAGTAAATAGAGGCCTGGGGGCAACAATGGCAAGGACAGTATGGGCAGCCAGAGATTGACAGACACCCCTGTTTACATTACAGACAGGGTGGGAACAGGCCTTAAACGAATGGGATAACGGGGAAGTTGAACAAGAAGGCAGGCAGCTCATAATCGGCACTCAGGCTTGTTGAGGGCACAAAAACCAACTCTTTATCTTGCAAGCCCTGTGCAATCCCTGCTCTCTGCGAATTCTGGGAAGGTGGAGGCTGGGGGGTGGGGTGGTGGGGGAAAGCATCAATCTCGGGTTGTGGTGATTCTCGCCTCCTCGCTGTCCAGATGGGCCACTTGGGACCCCCCAGGGAAGCATTTTTTCAATTCTCCAAATGAAGTCGGAGAGGGAAAGGGAGTGAAAGGGAGAGGGGGCGAGAGAGGGAGTGAGAGAGGGAATGGACCCATCTGAAGGAGATATATTGCAGAACCCTGTCGGTGAGCTAATAATTCCACACCTTCAATTCTGAGACAATTATGAAAAATGGACACCCTCTCTGAACAGACAAAGTTTTAATTTGTTGCCTGTGCCATTTGCTTTCTCTTCCCAAATAATAACACAAAAAACAATTTGGAACAAACATTTGCCTGATTTAGCAGCAAACAAAAACAGGCAAAGCTTCCAACATCGTTTGTTTTCGTTTTGTTGTTTACCTTCAGGTAATTCACCAGCATGCATGTTAGACCTCAGGCAGTGTGCTAATTAATATCCTTTCCATTGTGTGTTGCTTTTTGCAGGTAGAAGCAGACATATTTGACTGATCTGCCTTCAAAGCCAGGGTCTATTCGGCAAAATGTGAATAGAAATGCAATTTTCTACCCAAAAGCTGTGTAGATGACAGGCATAATACGACACATTTAATATACTGTGAACTGTCCTCGTTTAACCCTTGAATATACAGTCATATGCAAAAGTATTTGGACACTTGGGGAAACCTTTCATCCATACTGATCTTTTTTTTTTTTTCTAAGTAGTGACAAGCAAGCAAAATTCACAATGTCTGAATTTATTACATATGTTTTATAAATGGAAAGCTATGAGTGTCAGCACATGGTTTATAGCCTTCGGAAGTGTTCGTAGAGTTTATTTTATAAGCAAGACAAGAGAACAGCAGATGAAGGCCAGAAAACTCAGAATGACAACGGAGAAAGTTATTACAAGGATTAAGAAAAGAAAAAAAATAAACAATTACAGCTATTGCAGAATATTTGTGTGTTCCAAAGTCAACAAAATGGAACGTCCTAATGATGACATTAACGACTGGAGGACTTCACCAACTAACTACTGGAGAAGTCATCAGCAGTCAGGCCATCCACGGAAGACATTGGAAAGTAATCATTAGATGAGCTGTGAAGAAAAATCCTAAATTTTTGGCTTGAGTAATTTCTAATGATCTCCACGCATCAGGGGTGAAAGTATCACAAGACACTGTGTCTAGAAGGCAAATTACAGAAGCTACTCTTCAAGACGTAAATCTCTCATCATCACTGAGAACAGAAAGGTGAGATTGGAATTTGGAAAAAAAAGATGATTTTCAGAAACAAGTATTATGGACAGATAAGACAAAGATAAACTTTACCAGAGTGATAGAAATGTGAAAGTGTGGAGAAAAAGAGGTACTTCACTGTACCCTTGGCATACTACTTCATCTGTCAAGCATGGTGGCAGTGTGATGGCTTGGTCTTGTATGGTTCCATCTGGAACTGCTTCAATGATCTTTGTTGATGATGTATCCAGTGATGGCAGCAACAGAGTGACCGCTCAAGTGAACAGAAACATAATGTCCACCAATATTTAGAGAAATGCCGCCAAACTCATTGGATTGAAGCTTATCATGCAGAAAGAGAACGAACCAAAAAATATAACAAACTTAACCAAGGAGCTTATCAGAGAGAAAAAGGGGAAATGTTTCATGTGGCCCAATCAGTCACCAGATTGCCCTAGCAAAAAAACTGACCTTGCAAGTCATTAAATTAGCAAAAACTTACTTTGTTTAAACAGTTATGCTGACGTGAATGGCATTGTGGTAATATAGTTGACATAGGGAATTTTGTCACATAGCCATTGTTTGATTTGAAAATATGAATTTAATGAGTACAGAGGAAAAGTAACCAATCTGACACAACTGTCCCAATACCGGTGCATGTATCTGTATGTCTTAAGTATCATGCGTTGACACTGAAAACAACTAATACTAGAAGGAGTTAACCAAAATGTGTGTCCAATGTTTAAATGTGACATACACTAGAGTGAATGTCATTTGTGAATAAAATGTTACAGCATCAGAGAATTGTTATTCACTTCTCTTATTATCTTAATATTAAATTCCATCGCTCATACATAATGCATATCCTAACTATATGTAGAATAATTTATAAACTCCAGGAGGATTAGTGTCACAGTACTTCTGAGAACTGCACCTCCCACAGAATCCGCAGATAAAGAACGGTCTGGAAGCACTCAATGATGGACGAGGCATGGCAACTAGCAGCAGAAATTCTTCATTGTCCAGAAAAACGAAAAACAAAAGTCACTTGGGAGCCCTGGCTTTCTGCTGATTAAGAGTCTCGATATTTTATGGACTGTCATCAAAATTTGTAAATCTGTAGAGCGACGTCCCCCCCTTCCTCCGGATCTTCAGAGCAAGGACAAGATTTACTGGCCCACTTTGCGAGGCATTTGTCATGTAAAATGTAATCGTACAATGCCGTGAACAGAATTCATTGTCCCAGAATTGGCTACAGCATTTGAAATTTCATAGGCTTCATTCAGTTTAAAAACGCCTTTGGGAGAGCCTTTGTGGACCATTTCTACTTTCAGCAATCATACATTACATGGCCTTTTTTGTCATGCTTTTCCAGTTGAAACTTTCTAGAGATGGAACTGAAGGTTTGGACAAGTGTTCTGCTCTCACTGACAACAAGAAACACCCTCCCTGGTTTATCAACTGGGAATGAATACAAACAAAAATGATTTACTCATTTAAAAAAAAAAACTTCCTAATGTTGACTTCTAATGCTTGGTGTTTTAATGCTGGTCTCTATGTTGGTATGCCTGGCCCATTCGGTTCCCCTGTGCTATCTGTGGTTATAAAGGTTCATGCCAAGAAGGCATGGTGGAATTACAGCCACTGTAATCCCTAGCCAACAAAGAACCATTTTTTATCTGAAGCACTCAAACTGGCAAGCTCATTACATTGCAAACATGTTTGGCTGGGCACGTTGATATTCATGCTAAGAGCTAGTAAAATATGCCGCGCTGCTCGGCTCTAAATCAGCACCAAAAGATGACTTTCGTACACAAAAGAGGCCCGTGGATACAAAGAGTGTGCCTCCTCTCTGACGGTGACAAATTTTTTTGTGTCACATCAAAGGCGTTTTTTGGCCTTTGGTTAAGGTCGTAAATCAGCGGAATGACATTTTACGGAGCTTCCGCAATGTTTTGCAGTGCGCCTGGAGTTCAAGAAGAGCCGAAATTCTATTATCAAAGGGGTCGGTTTCCCACGTTCTGAACCTGTTGGAGTGATGAGGCACACACGTGTTTTGCTGGCTGGGGACAGCAGGCACGTGCCAGGGCGTGCGCTGTAACTCTTGACAAGGTGCCCCAGGCATGTGAGCGGCGCGGTCTCGTAAGAGATAAATAACATATGATCAGGCAATACCTGTTTGTGGGAGAAAACACTAAGACAGGCAGAGGCGGATCCTAGTTGTACCCCATGAACACAGGGTCTTGTTCAGCTTGTACAAATCATAAGATTAGCAACTCCCCGTGGCACTCTTTCCGGAGGTACAAGATGCTGCTCCCACAATATTACTTCACTTAAATATTTTGGCTAATATTTTTTAGAGGAAAAGATTGACAAAAAAAAGAACAGAGCACTTCACAAACTCAACATAGAGCGAGACTGCCTCTTAGTCCCAATCAGGCAGGTTTAGGCCTCTCCTGGTTTGAGCCAAAAACTCTGTGTCTGAAGTCTAGTAATTATTCAGTCTTAATGCTAAAATTATGATGGATAATTATTTGCTAAATGCTGTTCCTTTGCTGATAACATGTCCATCAATCCCTGAAGCAGAGGCTTGCTGAATATTGAAGTCTGGAGACCTGAGTGGTGTTGAGCATGGCTTTGTAAGGCCACAAAGGAGACTATACACACGGACTAACTGCACTGGACAAATTAATCTCTCATGCACACACGGTCCGCGGGTGAGCGGGTGCTGCAGCAGGCCTCATAGGAAAGCTGAGTTAAGAATTATGCTGGTCTGCTATCAGCACGTTGTTAGGTCTCCCCCCGGATTCAAATATATATATATATATATATATATATATATATATATATATATATATAGTTTTTTTTAAGTCAAAGCTCAATCCAGTATTTACGCAAATTATTTTTAGTGCACTGCCAGAGCTTTTACTCAGGGAGGGTGAGGTGACCGACTGTGACCCTAAAAAAAAAGCTCCTGCGCCTCAAGCAGCAGCTGTGAAAGGAACAGTCCCTTCATTAAGAGCCCTGGTGGAATGTTCCAGTACATTCCACCAGGCTGGCAGAGTTCTGCTGGAAAATGTTTTAATCTTAAAGCAGGAATTGGTGGGGGGGAGTAAAAAAAAGGGAAAATGCGGGAGAGAAATATAGAAGATTTGGAAAGGATTTAGGCAGGGAAAAGATTAGGAAGCCATATCTGTCTTATCGCCGTGCCTCCACACTGGGGAGCTGAATGAAGCGGCTGTCAAATTTGAAAGGTACAAAAGCAGTAATCCTACAGCAAACAGAATGCAGGGTTTTAAAACAGAGCAGCGAGAGGAAGGAGAAAGGGAAAGAAAATGGAAGAAAAACTATCACCGACTGCGCAGACTGCGAGAACTCTCCGGAAGGGACCGCTGGGGTGCGGGCCCAGCTGGCAAAGCCGCAGGGGCCCGGGGCCCGAGGCCCAGGGGCCGCAGGAAGAGCAGGCGCAAGCGAGCAGAAGAGAGGGCCATCTTGCCACTTGGCTGCTTGGCATTCTGGGAGCTCCGGGACGGTGTCTTGCCCAGCGTGGCGTCGGTGGCCAGTGAGGGAGCAGGTTCACATGCAGCGTGGGAGATTAAGGCTGAGTTAGCCTCCCGCCGCAATGCAAACACAGCCTGTGTCATCTGCTTATTTCGGGAATTTTTCCAAGAAAATACAAAAGGCATTATAGCTGTGACTGGCCTGATCTGGCAGAGGAAGAGGTTGCATATTTAATGGGGTTGGCATGGAGACTCCTCAATTGTCTGTTGGCCCCTCTGGGCCCTGTTATTTGAAGTGGTCGTGACTTGGGGGGGGGGGGGGCGTGGGGGTGGTGCTAGCAGGTGGGAAGTGGTGCAGATTTTGTGCTGCTCTCCTTGGCAGGGGTTTGGAAGTCTTCGGCTGGACACATGATGGGGTCCGTAAGTTTTGAAAGACATCTCACGCTCACACGGACGTGCATGTACACTACACACACGCATACACTTCGCACATACAAAAACACAGCTAACAGGATATTCAAACCACTTACAAACAAAACCTAAAAATGTATATTATTTGCCACCCCTTGGCAACTTGATTCTCTCTCTGAGGTCATTGCTGAGCTGCTACAACAGGGATTCAGCAAATCTCAGCAAACACATGTGCATTATAACATCATTTTTTTGAGTGTGCTCAACCAATCCTACCAGGGGTTTGCTCTTTCCTCATTTAGACCTGCTGGCTTTTTCCGTGCTGTCAACTTCATCTCAAAATAAGCTTGCGTGAACCTAAAGGCAACACAGGGGGCTACAGGAGGCAACAGGCTGGAGATAAAGGTCTGAGCATTTCAGACAGTGGAAGGAGAAAATGCAGCAATAGAAAGAGGCGAGAAAAGAAAAAGGGCATTTAAATTGCTGAGGGGATAAAATCTTCAGCGTGGACTCCAATCTCCATTTCTCAGTGGAGAAACACCATTTCTCCACAACACTTCCTTTCCATTGAATCTGGCCAATCGACTAGCATACTAATCAAATTTGGTGTTTCCAAAGCGAGGAGAGGCCTGATGAGCCGCACGGAGCTCCAGAGCGAGCGGAATATTAAGACCGCGTCGGGTCCTCCTGACTCCTGTGTGAGAGCAAGCGGGCATGTGCGCCCACGCAAACATCAAAAAAAAATTAATTATGCACGCTAAACACGTCCCCGCTCATTTAAAGTTCAGGAAGGAGAGTCCAAAATTATCTCAGAACTAACCTTCCTAATGACAAATCATTGGGTTCCATTACCCACTGGTGTGACGCCGGGTTGCTAATGTGCCTGTAATTCATGAGCTGGTTGCCTGCATCTGCGTATTCAGTAACGTTTGCACACTCAACTGCGTTGGAGAAGGACGGCTCAGGCCCCATGCCTCTGCAGATGAAATCTCCTCTGGGGCAACATTAGTGGGAGTCAGGCCACCAGCGAGACAGGTCAGACGTCCTCCAGAAGGCTGAGTGACACTGTCCTGGAAGAAGGATAGGTCCTCGGGGGGGAGGGGGAGGGGGGGGCAGTGTGATGGCAGCACTCGTCTTATTCCCTCTTTCTTTCAAATATAACCCCCCTCCTCTGGCCCTTTTTCACAGCCGTGCGTTTCCCTGGTTTCCATTGCGAGTTTCGCTCCTCGTTGTTCAATCCCGACATATACTGGAAGGCAGCATTCCAAACCTGCTCCCTCGCTGGGTCCCGCTTCCCCCTTCGCCCGGCTCCCGATAACTCTTCCCGCACTGACAGGGCAGAGTCACTTAGCCACTTAGGCTGCCGCTTCTTAATTATGTTATAAGTCACGCCAGCCGCAAAACTGCCAGCCCCACCGATGCGCTCGGGTGGTACCCTTGTTCCGTCGGGGGGGGGGGGGCGGGGGGGGCACCCGGGGATCCGACAGAGCCCAGATGCAGACGCTGCCACTTCGCCTCGCTCCCCATCTGGCCAGGTGCGCGGCTGGATGCCCGGTCAGCTTACGGCCCATAACTCCTCCAAAATTACAATATGCCCCATCTGAACTGTTTAATAGGGCCACGCGTCGGAGGCTCATAACGGAACTGTGCCGAGCCACAACTAATAAAGAAAGTCAATCTGTTTTCAGCAAGTCCCTCATGTGCGATCTTGAAATTAAGGAAAGAGGAGGATGAAAGGGAGGGAGGGAGGGAGGGAGAGAGGGAAAAAGAAAGAGAGAGGGACAGAGAGAGAGAAAGAAGATTGCCGTCGCTGTTGGAAGCAGCCTGAAATCCTGGTTGTTCTGAGGCTTATGGTTATCTTATTAGATATGTCTGCGCCAAACACAGTCATTGTGCTGGGAGTCTTTCAAGGTCTAAATCCTGGCAAAGCCTGTAATAATCTGTCAACTGAGGGAGATGTGCCACACCGACAAGGGACCCTAATCCACCCGGATCAATAGCGCACTCAAGCTGGGATTTCAGCGGCTCTTCGGCGCGGCCCCATCATCGCGACAGCGGCCCACGTCTCTTCCCCCCCAACCCAGCACGTTCCCCCGTCCCCCAGGGGCTGCTGGGAGGTTAATGGCAGGAGATAATCGAGTCACGCTAAGGTCAGGTTCTGACCCAGGAGCAGGGTCACCGCAAGCAACCAGACAGGCCGCTCATGAAGGGCGATGGGGCTGGGGGTGGGGGTGGGGGTGGGACGGTGGGCAAGGGAACCTGACAGCACTTCCCAAGGAGACGGCAGAACCAATTATCTCATGTCCCAATTATGCCCTTGTCTGTCAGTTGCACTGAATCAAGCCACTAAGGATTCCAGCGCACTGAATTTTTGAAAATGTGGAAAAATAGGCTTCAGTCATGATTTGCTGCAACGAGTGTTTCTGCACTGCAACAACTGTGTCTTATACCAGTGTTTGCAACTGTGGGAATTCATTATGTGGAGAACAGGTTTGTAGCTACCCCACAGGATACTTCAAAATCAATCCTAGACCTAAAACCAACCACGAGCATATCTCTAAACCCAAGCCTAAACTGATGTATAATTAGACAAGCCCAACCGTGCCCAACAGAGTGCAGTTGCACAGTAGTTCTAATCTACTTCCTTGGAGATAAGCAGCTTTGCCTTGTTAAGCTACGGTGGAGTGAAGCAGGCAAACTTCCCACACAGTTTATTTGCGCTACTTTCCTATCCCTTCCCCTCATTCAGGAGTGATGCCTCTTCTCTTCCATCGGAAGGGAGGGTAAATCAGTGGCAGATCTGTCCCCCTCTTTGTTCTGTCCCCTTTCTCCGCCCGGTCCTCTGTTGGAGAGTTGGGATTATCTGCGGGGTGAGGAATGGGCGCGGGGGGAGCGCTCCTGCTCGTTTGTCAGGGCCCGGAGACGGCCGCCGCCGGCACGCAGTGGCGCAGAGAGGGGCATTCATCTCCCGCAACTCACTCCCGCGACCACCGTCACCGCCGACGCCCGCCCGCGCGGGGAGAATTCCATCTCGCTGACAATCAGCCAATGAGCCACTACCGCCCCCCCACCCAGCCACTATCATGGGAAATGGAGAGAAAACACGATTTGGCGTTATTTGCTGAAAACATTAGGAAAACTAACTAAAAATCGACGCATTCAATCTGCCTTTTTAAATATACAGTGAACCTGTGCAAATCACAATAACAGTTGAATAAAAGTTTTTGAAAACTCCTGCAATACAGTGCAGGTGGTCAGAAAGATCCAGAAGTGTTTTCCTCTCTTTTCCCATTTAATGGGTACGCTGGCATGCACAGATGTGCACAAACTGGATAAAGGCAAGATATGAGCAGCTCATGACGTGCTCTTCTCACAGCAGTTCTTGGTAGCAGGGGCATAAAATCCATGTTTCCTTGCACCTCCAAAGCAAGGGATCATTAAAAATAAAATGCTTACAGCCATACAGCCTTCTTTCAAACGGAGGTGTGAGGGCCAGCCCGACCAGTGACCTGACCGCCACACCTTTCCGGAACCTCCAGTCCCCCTCCTGTACCATTATCCTGAAATGGTTAACCGGTACTGTGGCATGGGAGAAGGACCCGTTATGGTTTTTGGTGGGAAGCAGTGTAATTATTGCCAGGAATGGCTGCTCGCGGGAGCTGCACCGTGGCTGGCGGTACTGTGAGACAGGAAGGAAGCCAGGCTTGGCAGCTCCCCCCGGCAGGGGGTGGGCTGGAGAGAGAGCAGCCAGGCCGTCAGAGGAGAAGAATTAACCGTGCACACACCTTGCTACGGCCTGCTGTGCCAGCAGATGCTGATCAAACCCATCCAAGCCTTGGCGCTCCCATCCGAGATTCAATTATCCATGAGATTGGCCCATCATGCCAGCACCATTGGCCCAACATGTGCCTGACCCCCCCAAGCCTTCCCATAATTCTCTCAGTAATGGAGCTACCAGGAGGGATTTTTTGTTTTGTTTTGCGCATTAACCCGATCTGTTCCATAGTGTCCATTCTGCACACTTTTGTATGGCGGCCATTTGCAGCAGTTGCTTCTCGCTGAAGCACAGTTAGCACCATTTCAGACAGGTTTTCTTTTCCTTTTTTTTTTTTTGAAAGACATGGCTGCTGAAAATGAAAGAAATGGAAAAAAGCCACATTTTGCTGCAAGGTGACACTAAAAGGAATGGGGGAAAACGTTTTTTTCTGCAAGTTAACTTTCTGTTTGCTATCAGCCTGCGTCAGAGTCGGACTCGGGCTACGCAGAGGCGGCACTCCTGAGCGGTGTGCCATATGGTCGCATTTTTGATTCTTACGTTGATTAAAACGCGTGGGCTACAAAAACGGTACATTTCACGCCATAAAGGTCTGCTTCACTGCTGTCTGTCGTCGCTTATTGCTGGGCTTAGGAATTCATTTCTTTTCATTTGAAGATGAGAAAAACTAAATATTGCATTTTCAAATCTATAAACTTTAATGAAAACAGCACCTCACCAACAACTGATGCATGAGCTAAAGTTATTGTGCCATCAAAATAGGGCGCAGGCTCCCCGAACGTCTGTCAGATCACGCACGTGCAAATTGCATTCTAAACCAATCAGGGAAATGTGTGGTCTCCCAGGATCAATGATAGAGCAAACATTCGCTCACATGGGGATGGTTGGTTTGGGGGGGGGGGCATTGATTTTGTGGCCGATTTCACAGATAATTTTCACATTCTCTCTCTGTCACTTAGCTCTTTGTGTATATTCATCGATCGCCACCAATCCCTCCCCCCTCCCCCCACCCTCCCTCCGCTCACTGCACTGAAATCTATGATGACTCCATGAGATTGATTTGTGACGTTAAATTAATGAAGTAAACTTAATGACGTGAAAAGAACCTGGCAGAGCATAATCAATGATAGATTTTGTGCTCTGCGGTTTGGCAATGATGGAAATAGTGTATGAGTGATATCCCATGCCCAGTGTTGTAAAGGAGACTTGTAAATTAAGCCTTCTCCAAAAAGGGAAAACACTGAAAAATACACACTTCCAGCTTCTAAAAGCTGTCATGTAGCATGCACAGTGATTCAAAACTTTTACTCAGAAATGTGCTGGTTCAAACAAGGACTGCCAGTCCGATTATCAGCTTCAGTGCCTGAGTGAAATTTCAGAATACAGAGGGTATTAAGTCCAAAAATGCAACAACATTTTATCACATTTAAAATATTTATCTTTGATAATACTTAATTGTTCAGTTTGTTTGGGCTGACCTAAAAATGTCTGTTGTTTAAATAATTTTTTATTTTATTTTTATTTTTTAAAGTGGTATTCCTTGTTGAAAACCGTAGGAGGGTGGGTGGTACTCTGCAGTAAGTATCCAAATTGTTTCACAGCCCATCTGAACTAATCACCTTGTCAGAGGTTGTCGGCTCTGAAGTGAGTAATAAGCTGCCATGTCTAAGCTTGGCACCGTGTCACCATGACTACATCGATAGACATCCAAATTATATCTCAACAATTCCCTGAGATATAATGTCACTTACAAGCCATTCCTTGACAATTGGCATTTAATCTCTGCCACAATGTGAAACCTTGGGACAGACTCAGGTATTGCCTGCAGCTATTGTCAGGTATTACCCGGCAGTGCCACCTCTAGCAAAAACACATATTAACAAAAAATTTAACTTTCTATTTTGTTCCATAGTTCGTTAGCTCCTCATTTTCTTGCTGCAAGTCAATGATGCACTTATTGGCAGAAGCCAAAGCTGCAACAGCCCTGCTGTGAAGCTGGTGCCCTGCGCGGTGCCCTGCATGCTGCCCTGCCCGGTGCCCTGAGGAGCAGGTGTTCCAGAGGAGCTGAGCGGTGAGGATGAGAGCCGGCGGGTGTAGCGGGAATGAGCCGTTGAGCACAGCGGGAAGGAGCCGGCTCCCCAGGGGGATCAGGTTAACAACGGCAGCACAGCACAGCCGGAAATGCTCTGGCGCTTCAGTGCATCCCCTGAGCAGGCTGGCTTCCAGAACCTGACGGAAGCTTTCGGGCTGGACGGAGAGCGGGGGGGGGGGGGGGGGCATCGTGTGGGGTTGGCACGAGGAGGCGCGATACCGCCTGACTCCCGCCCGTCCCAGATGCCAGGGGGCATGATGCCTGACTAGGAAGCTCCACATTCACCAAAAATACTTTGGAGAAAAAGCTGACTTCTATTCTGGAATGTGTGTAGACATCAATTTGTAAAAATGATGAGATGTGAATTTTTGAATTGTTGCTAAGGGGGTTTGACTTTCATATGCAAGCACAGTTACTGATTATTTTTGAATAAGCATTCCATTACACACAAATGTCTCAAGGGCACAGTGATATTTCTTCAAAATAAACTTGTTTTCAGAAGCCCATAATTTTACAGATATGTTGAGCTTAATATGTAATTTTGTTTGGCTGAAGGGGGTTAAAGCAAGAAATAAAGCAGGCATGGGTCAAAACCGCACACAAACACCTTACCACCTCCTGAGTATAACTGAACAGCATTGGTTGTAGGCCACGGGGCCATTACTGGTTAAATTTCAGTGTACATATTTAATCTGCAAAGTTTGAGTTGATATGTGCAGGCTATTCATTTTGTTAGTTTTGAAACACCAGCTGCCAACCTGAAACTATCACACATCTATCCACTACTTCTAAAAAGGGAATAACATACTCATTCCAATTCCGAGCATGTAAAAAATACTGCTGTCCAATGAATGTGCATTTGTGCATATTTTCAGAGTTTTTTGTCGTTGTTATTTTTTTGTTGTTGACAAGCATCCTTTCTTCCCACACTTTATGCTCCCTTTACACAGCAGTATAGATCACGTTAGCCTGTACATCATCCAGTGGCATCAGTAGTGACACAAATCTGTCAGCTGCCTTTCTCTGCACAATCTGATGAAAGAAAGAACACAGAAGGCTAGAATGGACACCAGTGAAACTGGTGTGTGTTTTTTTTTTTTGGGGGGGGGGAGGTTAGGGTTTGGCAAGAGTTACCTTTCATGCAATACGGAACCGAAGGAGGAGGGCATTTGATGAGTCGCAGCTGATAACAGGGAATGCACTGAAAATTGGTTCTTTCAAATGACTGCTTTGGGTGTGCTTATTCACTGGCAGTCCCAGTGATCAATGCCTGGTCTCTACATACGCACAGCCAGAACATAAGTACTCCTATACAACAGAAGATGAGTGGGGGCCTGGCCTAAATCCATCTCGGTAGAGAACATTGGTGGTGTCGTACGCACCCAAATAAATGTATATAGAAAAGGTCGCAGAAAGCTTTTTTATGATTATACCCATAAGAGTAATGATTACAGTAAATGCTGCAATAACTGAAACTCATGTGCAACCCATACTTCCTTTGAAATTGATTGTGATATCAACCTGCTGTGGCAGATAACCTGAACACTAAATGGAAATAAAAAAAACCTGACAGCTTCACTATGAAATGAATGAGGCCAGTCTGTGTCGTATATCCGCTGACTGGCATCAGTGCTGGTGTACAGAGCTCAGTGCGGGTGTAGACAACTCAGTGCTGGTGTAGACGGCTCAGTGCTGGTGTAGACGGCTCAGTGCTGGTGTAGACGGCTCAGTGCGGGTGTAGACAACTCAGTGTGGGTGTAGATGGCTCAGTGCGGGTATAGACGGCTTAGTGCTGGTGTAGACGGCTCAGTGCTGGTGTAGACAGCTCAGTGCTGGCGTAAACAGCTCAGTGCTGGTGTAGACGGCTCAGTGCTGGTATAGAGGGCTCAGTGCTGGTGTAGACGGCTCGGTGCGGGTGTAGACAGCTCAGTGCGCGTGTAGACGGCTCAGTGCTGGTGTAGACAGCTCAGTGCGGGTGTAGACAGCTCAGTGCTGGTGTAGACGGCTCAGTGCTGGTGTAGACGGCTCAGTGCTGGTGTAGACGGCTCAGTGCGGGTGTAGACAGCTCAGTGCGGGTGTAGATGGCTCAGTGCGGGTATAGACGGCTCAGTGCTGGTGTAGACGGCTCAGTGCTGGTGTAGACGGCTCAGTGCTGGTGTAGACAGCTCAGTGCTGGTGTAGACAGCTCAGTGCGGGTGTAGACGGCTCGGTGCTGGTGTGCATGCATGTATTTGTATATGTGTGTGTGTGTTTGTTTGCATTTTCGATTCTGTGTTTTACAAGTAATAATGTCTCCAAAGGAAGCTCATAGGGGATTTTTTGCTTTGTAAATGTATTCACATAAGTCACTTTTCATTGCTGTCTATTTGCTCGTGTTAGTAGCTGACTGATATTTGTACAGGATTTTGTCTCCTCAGTAGGTAGCCAATGTTTTGGGAGGGGGGCAGACTTCTTCAGTCATGTGTTGTAATGTTTTATGCTTGTACCTCTGTTGTTTAATGAGTTCCATTTCAAATCATGCTATATTATTCATTCTTTCATAAATAATAAATGTTTCTTTTATGTTCCACAGTGTGGTAACTGTTTAATAATACAGCATATTAAAATACAACAAAATACTTGTTTCAAAAACATAAAGCATGAGTAAGCAAGATCATTTAAGGCTTTGTTGACAATAAGTAGCTCCTGATGGCTTAGGCTTGGATAGTATGTAGACATTACAGAAATTAAAGTATTAAAAGAAACTATATGCTGGAGTCTAACTGTGCACGGCACCAAAAGTGAGCCAGACATAATTCAAATAATTATTTGAAATGGTTAATCTCTTTAGATACAAGTCATATGTTGTCATATATGTCAACAGATTACTACATATCTAGGTTTATCACTGATGGTCCTAAGAAGAAAATTCCCATTTTCATATGAATTTCCCAGGGCCTTGTATTTTTTTTATTTATTTTGTCAACATGTAAAGACCCATGTCTAGATAATTTAATGAATAATACATCCACATTTGTAAATATTTTATTACATTTATTTGGATTAAAATGTTATGCATAAATGTATATATAGTATATCACTAGATTAAGAGTTTGGAACTAGCACCACCTTTGACAGGAAGGAGGCTTTATCTAAAGATTATTTATACCATTAGATTGTATGTTTGCACTGGCCAATTCCTTTTGTCAGGATACAGGCAGTTTGCCAATGCCTGAAAATTAAATATAAATTACGGGACAGTCCTGTGGGGAGCAGCCTCTTAACATGCACAACCGCAGTCACAGACTTCGGGTCCATCAAATGGCAAAGTACATTGTTTTTAAGTTTAAATTTATGCACAGAGCAATGAGCTAAAATGGATTAAAAACGTGTAACAGCCCAACACAACACATGTCAGACAGAATCCCCTCGGCCAGCCCGGGGACTGTGATTATTCGTAAACTTTCCCAGCAGCACTTGTGCTGTTGCTGAACACGTCCTCGGCGAACACGAGCATCATTATTGACGACAAGGGACGACAGCGAGTCGCAAAACCTGCAAACCCCATAAAAAAACTGGTAGGCAAAGTTGTGGGAGATGACAAATGGAAACCTTGGGAGCTCGGAAAAGCATTTCGCTCTTGGACACCCAGGGCCCCGCAAAAAAAAATCTCCAGCGGAGTTTGAGGTGACGGTGTGTTTGCTTTAGGGCATGTTACAGCTGTCGAATATCACACAAACAGGGTGTCAAAACTGAGAGGCTGGGAGACACAGAGGGATTATGTGGGAGAGGAGGCAACAGAGACTGCTGGTTGCCAGACCTGTGGTCAAATACGTATTTTTGAAGCACTTCAAGGACTCCTTAAGAAGCCAGTACAATTAGATATTTATTTAATTATTTTTATTATGAGAATAATATTGCACTGGCAGGAGTTATATGTTTGCATGACCAGGTTTTCAAATTTGCATCCTGTCCGTTTTAGTTGTTCGGGCCGTGGAATTTCTGAATTTTTTTTTTCCCCCTCTTCCATTCGTGTTTACTTGGCATCTATTCCAATGTGCCTTGCTGCCACTCCACTGTAATTTTACAAATAAGATTTTACTTGATATCATCTGCTTTAAATCGAATATCCCATTGTCTGAAAGCTAGCTAGCTACCACACATTAGCTGCGCCACAGTGGGACAATGATGAGCAATTTCCATGGTTATTATTGCCATTCATTTGCAGTGTTGCTTTCTGTTCCTTGCTCTGAAAAGCAATTTGCTCATGTTAAAGACTCAGCGAAACTAAACGTAAGACTTGGCTTTGATTTAATTTATCTCATTCAGTCTTACTTTATTCGTCACGTTCACTGTACTTAAACATAGTGCACTTAATGCACTAAAAGATGCAATGGTAATCCACCATTCCCAGTCAAGCAACTGTCCCCACCAAAATAAATAAATAAATAAATTGTAGGGGAGACTGTACTTTCATTAGTAATAATCTTTCAGAGTAACTTCTTGGCATGTTATGTCCAAATGACAGCATGCATGTTTTAAACATGACATGCCTGATGGGACGTAAATCCATCTGATGAATATTTGATCACCGTTATCATTTTTAAAAGGCAGCCCTGATTCTTTTCCCCAAGACCAGACAGCTGTCATCGATCTCTTTGTCTTTAAAATGTGAATTAACAGTGCAACTGGGCCTTTTAAATATTTCAGCATACCAGCAGGGCAATCGGACAGCATAAATTGAATTTCGTAGACACGCAGCACACATATTCATAAACCTGCATATGGCAAACATTGTGGTTGGGGAGTGCAGGCAGGGGGAGATTTCTGTTGATTAGAATTTTGTCCCCAATTACATTTGGCATTTTATCCTGTGCTCTGTGGTACTTCAAGCCAACACCCACTCTCCCAGCCACGGTTTAATCCCATTAAACATTAAAAGCAAGTCCCCCAAAACAATTTTTTTTTTTTTTTCCTTTTTTTAGTTGGCAAAATGGTTTGAAAGCTTTGTTGTGATCAGACTGCATGACTTCAGTTGCATGGCTGGCTTTGAGTCAGAGTGGAGCATCTGTTTGATAAGCTCTGAACATACCTTAATGGGCGTGATGTAACAGAGAAAGGAAAGCACAGTGCTCTCTCCCCTTGAGCAGCACACAGCTGAAGCCTGGCTTTAAAGCCCACGGCTCAGCACTCATAAAATAAGCTGATCTGAAGGTTAAATTCCTCCATCAGGCCAGCTCCTGCAGTCTGGCTCTTTTAGACAAAGCCGGCTGATGAAACGTCTCCCTGGCGTGCGATCATTCTCAGGGCAACCGTGACCCGCACAGGTCTGGTTCGCACACAGCAGCTGGGCGTTAAAAAGCACGACCCGAGGACCCGCCCCTTCCGGTTTTTATTTGGCGCTCAGGGCACCAAGCTCACGTCCACCTGTGACAGAGTCAAGCTCCTGTCGGCTCCATGGTGCCCTACCCGAATTAACTCCAAAGAGTCGGATTTTTAAAACATTTGCCAGCATCATCCCCACCCCCTCCCCTCTTCAGCTGATTCAATCAAAGGTCTGAGGCACAATGTCGGTTTTGGGCTTTTAAACGCATTCAACCCTGTGTCCCCAGAGAGGCCAGCATTACCCCATCTCTCTCTCATCCCTCTCTCTATCCCTCTCTGCTTCAACCTTTGCCTCTCTCCATCCCTCTCTACCTCTCAGCCATAGGCTTACTCTGGACATGGTGCCTTGGCTGGTGTTTCTGTGAAGGGAAACCTTTGCTTGAAGCGGGGTGGGGGGTGGGGGGGGGTGTGTTTTGGGGAGAGCCGGAGATGAACTGACAGGTTATTATCAGCTTTGTAAGGATTAGTCTTTAAAAGCCCCACAGCCTCACAGTGGGCGTGGCCAGAACCAAGCAAATAAAATCATCTGTTAAAAAAAAATGGGGCCACAAAAAATGTAAAAATAAAAATAAAAATAAAAATAGTGCTTTCCTCACTCTGTCCTCATTTCAGTTGTTGCTCTATATATATAATTTATTTTTATTTTTTTGCCTCGGGCTATGTCAAAGACAATGAGATTAAGCTCCCACAACATAAAGATAGGAAACTGACTGGAACATATCTTAAATGCTCATAGTCCTTCTGAACCTATGTGTTATTATCATTTCTGCTTCAATAGAGGAGAAACTGAGTCAAATGCTTCACTTTAATTGCCAGAGCATAAAAGACCTCACTGATTTCACTGTTTTTTTTTTTTTTTTTTGTGAGGTTACAGACTCCAAAGACAGATAAAATGATTAAGTTCACAGTCTTACAAAAGCAATTTATCCGAGAAGTCGGATGACAAAAAAAGTTCATAACTTATTTCATTCTCCTTTTTATTTCTTAACATCTCATTTTGAGATTTGGGGTCATAGTCTGACCAACAAGGCATGGCTGTAATATTTGCTAAAAAAGAAAAAAAAAGTAAAAAATTTAAGTATAAAAAAAATGTATGCCTTGTTTTCATCCTAATTCTCATTTAGGAGAAGAAAGCCTGTGAAGAGAAGGTGAGACTCAGGAACTGTGTCTCTGAGACCAGCACTCCCATCAGGCCTGAACGCGCTGGCAAACCACCGAATGTCTCCCTGCAGATACCAGACAATTAAATTATGGGCTTTGGTGGGGACGCAGGGATTAAATGGCTCTCTCTTGGTTTGCAGCTGTGTCGTAGATGTTTAATGTCACGGTTTGGCCTTGCGTGGGGGGTGTGGGGTGGGGGGGTGGGGGGTCTGCCACCGTGGAGTCACTTGAAGCCGTTATCACCAGGAGTGATCATGCAGAGAGAAACTGATATACCCACTTTTACATTTAAATACATTTTCCTTATTTACCTATCTGTAATAGCACTGTTATTATACCTTCGCTAATTAATATAATGTGTAAACAAACTTAATGTACGTACTGTAAATTGCCTTTACAGTGCCACTGCTCTGGCTGATGAGGTCAGATTGTCAGGTCAGAAATGTAATTAATAGCTTTCGGGGTTGGTTGCTATCTTTCAAGGATACATGGGCCACAATCCACCTCTGCCACCCTCACCATCCACTAGTACACATCCGCACATATTTATTTTTCTGGTCACATGACATTTGCCAATTTGGTTGTTGGTAAGCATAAAAATAATGACTCATTGAATTGAGTTAAAGAGGTCAACCAGGATGGAAGAGGTTGTGATATATCGAGTCTCTGTTGCAGACTCCTTCTATATAAAGGAAAGATTGTGCTTGAAAATTAAGTGCACCAGTAAAAGTACGTATTTGAAAGAATGGCTTTGTGTGTTCAATTGTGTAGAGATGATCTCCCTTGAAGAGATAATGTCCGTAAAATGGAGTCAGAGAAAGAATCTGGCTGATTTTCCAATTTGACCCGCCACCCTGCAGGGGCGGACACACAAATAAACCACCTCACAACACATCTAACCTCTGCAGAATGGACAACGGGCAGAGAGATGCTGTCATAGCAACACGCTTTTGGTAGCTTTTTGGTCTAGTTCGAAAGGAATTCGACAAGATTAAATATGAGAGCCTTTCAATGCAGAAAAAAAGTTGAATAATTGTGATTAAGCATTTGTCAGTGATCCGAGCAGGATTTTCCACACAGGTGACAGAGCTTTGGCTGCTGGTGTGTGCCTTAATCGTATACTAATACCACAGCATTAAGACTGTGATGATATTTAACAAAAGCCATGGGCTGCCTGTCAATATAAAAATAACTTAGCTTGTTTAAAAAAATAAAATAAAATTTTAACTTTATTTAAAATGATGAAAAAAAATTAAATAGCATGTAGTTACAACATTTCAATCATGTACAATGAAGTTCAATTAAAAATGAACAGAAAATTTAGTATTCTTTTTAGGAGAATGTGGATTTCCTTCTGCGTGAAAATACATGCAAATACAGGTTCAGTTAAGAATGGTATTACTCAAATTAATACATTTCATGTTGTTCCACTTCATGGTGGGCATGTATATACCTTTTGCTAGCAACAAGTATGAATAATGAAAAATAAATATTTTTTATTTATTTATCTTATTTGAAGTTATACAACACGCTGTACTAGAGGAAAGATGGTGACTATTTTTCGCCCTAGAGGCCACAAACAGTACTACAGGAGACATGTGACTATTTTACACACTACAGGCCACACACAGTACTACAGCATAGCCAGAGACTATTTTATATGCTATAGATCATACACAGCACCACAGGAAAGGCAGTGACTATTTTACAACCTGCAAACCACAAACAGCATTACCGTAGTGCAAGTAACTATATTACACCCTACAGGCCATCCATAGCACTACAGGACAGCCAGTGACTATTTTACATCGTACAAGCCATACACGACACGATGGGAGAGCCAGTGACTATTTTACATCTTACAAGCCATACACGACACGACGGGAGAGCCAGTGACTATTTTCACCCTACAGGCCTCATAACGAAGCAGGAGGCACAGTGAATATTTAACACCTTACAGGCTACACAGTACTGCAGTAGAACTGGTGACTCCATAGAATCAGAATTTTAAACCCTACATCTCAGGACAAAGGTTTGGACAAATCTCAGGGGAGGCTGCCTGAGGATGTCAGAGACACACCTATGGGTGCTGGTATGTCCCTGGGAGGAACAAGTGCAGCGGCAGCCCCAGGAACCCTGGCCAAATTAAACCAACCGTACCCCTGGGAAAATGAGGCTGATTGCATCCCTCAACTCCAGTCTCTGGATCATAATGGGCTACTTGCACAGCTGATGCTTAATCCAGAGAATGTAGACTCCTGCCTGAGCTCATTGTGAGTGTCTTCACCGATATGATAGACGAGTAACTGCAAGCCTACAGCTCCACCACTGGAGTGTTAAAAGTCTTCAAGCCAGATGCTGCCTACGGTGTCTCACAATCCGTTGTTCATGCTATTGTCATCAGGATATAAAAATGTACGTATATTACATTTATATATATTTCCGTATATTTTTACACACATTTTTGATGTCGGGAGTTGCCTATCCATACTGCAAGTGCTAAGCAACTGAGAGACTGAGAACCCTTGTTGTGTGTTCCCCATACTTGTGACTTCCATATTTAAAGGATGATTGGACTGTCCCTGCTGTAGACAGTAATGCATTGCACAGATCCTTAATTAATCTTGCTCAGCATTTTAATAGCCTTAAAAAGAAGGAGAACAAGAAGAAGGAAAAATGAGTGGCTATCAATAATGTATAGACAATTACCCACAGTGCATTTCATCATCTTCTGTGTGGGGCAGAACTCTGTTCATACTGGTCCCTCGCTGTGAATCTTGGAAACCAATTCACCTCTAAGCTCTATTCACAGGTGCGCACCATTTGGACACGGAAACGCTCTTTCTTCACGCCTGTCCCCAAACACGCACCCTGCACACGCTGCCCAGCCTCAGGAAATCCACGTTAATTAATCTCCTTTCGTTTTTTCTTCTTTCAAACAGAGAATAAGCCTTCACGGATTATTCTGCTGATGGTGGCTCTGGCACAGAGGAACAGGAGAGAGAAAGAGATCGCCTATTCTCCAGGTCAAAAATCCCATAGCTTGACAAAAAGAACATTTGTCCCTAAAATGAACTGAGCCAGATTCTTTGGATGGATCCGTCTTTGTCTGGCAAAATGAAGTCTATTCTACACTGAGTTTCATTAGCCTGCAGAGTGAGCTATTCAGAATGGCCAAATTCATTCATATTGGAACTAGAACAAAACAAGAAACAACCAATAAGTAGCAGTAACAAATCTAATCTTAGAAAGAAAGAAAAACACAAAAATGAAAAAAGGTACATTTGAGTCACTTTTCTGTTTGGCAAAACAATAATAAAGTTAAACAACGGCTAAAAACACAGATTTTGACGTTTAGTCTGTCCGCTTTGATGAAACCACTCCAATCTCCTGGATGATTTTAATTGCGTTGGAGCCGACCCAAATCCAGGCCTGTTTGCAGAGTGCAAACCACATTCTGTTCCGGATCTGCTGAACGCCTTCCAAGACAGACAACAAACTGCACTGTTACTTTGAGTTGGAGATAAAAAGACATCGCTGTAAAAGCTGCTCAATAAATATACAGTATTTGTCTGAAACTGATTTCTGTATAATGGCAAATAGATTGACGATGCGGCAAAAAGCTCAAAAGACTGCATTACTTTTGATATCTATTTAGTCCTAACATTACGATGTGAATCTAACATGTCAACTTGTAACCAAGATACAGTAGTTGTCAAATAAATAGACTGTGATTCATGTTGTACCCCATTGCTTCAACATAATACCAATCGGGCTATAAATATAAGGACACTATAATGGAGAGGGGAGAAAGGAGTGTGGACACCATACCATAGAAAGGTTAAAACATAAAAATTGCTTGCCTTTAAATACCAAGGCCAGGACACTGAGTCATCCTACAGAGATTACACTAGGCCCTGACTCAGCCTAATATACACAACACTTTCTGCTCATCTTGGATCTAATTCAAACCTACTCTTATTTGTAAGTCAAAGTTAAGGACAAATGTTGATTGAAACCAGGCTGTAATCACCAGTTCAGCCTTCACTGAAATTCGTGGAGTTTTGTACAGGAAGTACCTAAAATGCAACGTTTGCTTAAATTTGATACATACAATTGTAAGTTGATCTGAGTTTGGTCCTTAGTCGTGATTCTTGCTTTCTGCCACTTGAATGGGTTTCATCAAATCCCTCGAATTTGCAAAAGAACAGGCATGTTGGATGTGTGCTGTTGGTGCTTTGCTTTGCTGAAACTAGAACATCCATTGATATTCATGAGCTGGAACTAGGGAACCAGGGAAGTTGTGAATGTAATTAATATGAATGTACTATTGGTGGACAAAGGAACTTTTATTTGGTAAACTGATATCAATTTGAAGGCTTAATCTCAGATTTATCAAGAGGATGAGAAAACATTACCCTGCACTCCCTCCGCTTCCCATCAGGCTTTCTAATTCTGCTGAACAGGCAGTTTCTCTTTATCTCTAACAGCGCATAATGCATTCTGGATCAACTTTATAAACTTGTAAACCAATTTGGGCGAGGCATGCGAAATCACATGGCTAAGGAGGCGCGCACACTGGAACACAGTTAGCTGCCTTCCCCCTCTCCCCCTCTCCCTTGTCTTTCAGGAACGGAAAAAAAAACAATAGAGCGGAATAAACGCGATCAGTTACGGAGAAGAAACTCGGCACTGCAGCGGTTTAGTTGATATTAAGAGGCCTAAAATAAACCGGGCTGCCTTTTTTTACCGCTTTGTGGAAACAAGAGCTTCTGTTTACACTTCATTAAATGGAAATCGGTGGCAGAAGAAGCGCAAATGGTCTCAAGCGTTGCACAATAAGGGGAATCCGTTCAAAAATAATTACAATTGACTTTGGAGCAGATCTGATTGCTTGAAAAGGGCTAAACAGAAGGATAAGGGACCGGTCCAGACCGAGCTCCCCCCTCGCTGCTGCTCAAACGTCCCACTGCTATCATTCCTGCTAATTTAATTATCTATTGATTACACAGCCTGGTTATGCGCAAAATTAGCTCATTTAGTCAGCGTTTTGATGATTAAGTGACCCATTTCTGTCAGAGGAGTGGTGTAGACTCTTTGTGTGGGAAGCCGTTCCTTCCTTCCAGTGCAGCTCTGAAGTATTCCTTTGCGGAGGGAAACCATCCGTATGTCATACGTCAGGTCAGACTGTTAAGCCCCTGGTGCATGTCAGAGGGATCTGTGGAAGGCGCCTTTAACGAATGATGCAATTAAAGCTTGCCTTCATAGTGAACCAATCCGTGCCCCTCTTGCTGCACCCCCACTTTTGGTCCAAATTTTTATTTTTATTCTTTTTTTTTATGGTTTGGAGTGATTACGTATGGTGAGTTAGTTGCTCAATCAAAGGAGTGCCAAGCACCCACACTCAAAAGTTTTGGCCTAAATTCAATCAACATTTGCCCTCAAAGGTCCCATATTTTAGAAATCAGAGTTTACCTACAGTAGGTTTGGCATTGATTGCGCAGTGGTATGATACTTATGTGCTGGTAAAATATGAACTCTGTTCTACTTCACTTTTTTTGTTGTTGTATAAGAACAAAAAAAAAAATCACCAAGATAAAAATTCCCTTCAAGCTTCATTAGCATTTTTGAGACTTTCACATCCTTTGAATTCCTTCAAAATAATGTATGACATTTGGAAATGTGTATATGAAGAAGAGAGATTATCACCCTTTAAAAAAAAAATAGTTGAAATTCTAAAAAACAAATAGCCAACGGCAAAGTGGTTACAACAATTGCAACATCACACACAGGGCTGTATTTCCAGCAACCATTCATGCATGTTAGCCACTTACTGCCATTTTCCCAGTAGTATAATAAATTATACTTAAAAAAAATAAAATTGTACAGCTGTATATATCACTGTAAATATCATTACTGTTGTTGTTGTAGCTGTTCTCATTATTTCCTCAAGTTATTCAAGTACTTTTGTAAAATGTCTTTCCTGGCTAACGGTAGGTTTGCCTAGCTAGAAAAGACTTACCATGGAACCGTTTGCAGCAGTTCTAGCTTGCTGTTAGCAAAATAATTATTCTGGTTGGAAAGCACCATCAGAATCTAGTGGATCCAGAACATTCTTCTTTGATTCGGAAATCGATGTATTTTGTTCTGCATTACGTCAGACTTCCATGGCTCATTGTCCCCAGTCCTTACGTCACAACTATAATCCTGTGGAAACATCCAATCATTTATAACTACGTCATTCTCATAAATTTGTTCAGCTTCTTGTAAGCCCCTTGGGCAGCCCATTTTAAGAACTGCACTGTGATTTAATATCTATGACAACAGAGTATCACAGAGTATTGTGAACGGACAAGCTAGTGAGAATTCAAACATGACTAGCAAGCCTAGTTACATTAAACGTGCTGTATAAGTCCATTTTTAATCTTTCCAGCTACAAATATTATCAGTTAGCTTGGATGTAAGCTGTCAATGTTCCTTGCAGATCTATAGCTAAGTAGCATGTGATAAGTAACTTATAGTTTGCGATTAGATATAAAAAGCTTACCATTCGGACAGTTCTTGCTGGGCCCTTCATCCCCGAACTGGCTCCTTTGTGGCTTGAAAATGAAGATCTGACTCCAGCTCAAACATATAGTGCACTATGTACCAGGTGATTTATGGATGCCATGTTTGTTTGCTCTCTTTTTCGGAGTGGGAGCGTGGGCAGAAGATGGGATGGGTGCTAATGTCGTTCCTTGTCAGTTATCCAATCAACACAGAGCATGTGGGAAAAAAAAAAAAAAAACTTGCAAAACCCATCATTATGTTTGGTAGTCCGTGTGGAATAATATAAAAAAAGAAAAATGATATATAGGTGAAAAATAGGGGACCCTTAAATTTGACTTAGTTATAAATTAAAGTGTTTTTTATAGTTCACAAACACTGTGGCAAGTTAATTGCTGAAACTGTTGAAGAAAAAAACACACTGCTGGTATTAACTGCTGGTAAAAGTCAAATTGGATTCAATCAATGGATGTTAATTGAATCGAGGACTTAAGAGCCCTAACCAGGAAACGTGTGAATAAACGGGAGAGTGCCACAGAATTGTTGCGTCGTGCTGCCGCGGCCTTCAAGGAGCCTCCAATCAGAGAAAATGAACTTGCTTGTAAAGTAAACCGCGCGGGGTGCGATGCATGAAAACGCTCACCGCAAGGAACAACAATCCCTCCTCAATTAATGATGGCGTACGCGCACACGCCGTTCGCTCTGATGAGTCGTTAGCGCCATTCACGGCGGGCAGATGCTTGAGGCCGGGAGGGACGCTTCAGGAGAGGCAGTAGCTGATGGAGCACGGCGAGGCGTCTCTTTGGGGCTTTACGTGAGGGTGCCGCTTTTTTCTTTCTTTATTAAAAATAACACTCGGAGTGGCATTCAAGAGGGAAAAAAAGCAAATCTTGCTGCAATTTCACACCCTGAATCTCTCAATGTGCAGCTCAAAAGAAAGGATTGATTAATTGAAAGGCCCATGTTTGCTCGGAGGCCGGAGGCCCAGATGAGCAGACCACACAGAGCGCGGCCACGCCCTATTATTGGCTGAGAGACGGACGAACAGGAGAGCAAGGGTACAAACACAGACGACATTTCCTGTCACATTACGCGAAATGGCTTCCATTTAGCAGACGCTCTTAGCCGGAGGGACGTACAAACCAAAGTACACAAGTGCTTTCAACAGGTTTTTACGAGCAAAACTATGTAACTGTACAGTTATCAACTATCCAGTCTGCATGTTCACTGTGAAATGAGATGTCTTGTAAAGATTCAATAGCTTCGTATGTTCACTTTATAAATTAACTTGGCCTGTTTACAGTCTGATGGGCTGTTTCTATTAACTAAGATGTCACGGTTGAGGAGGGTGGGACGCAATTGCGGACAGAGGGGATCTAAAAGTTAACCCTGAGGGATAACCACCAAATCGCTGAGCGATAGAAAGGGAAGGGGAAAAACCAAATAATAAAGAGCGAAGTAATCGCTCTCTCCACTCACTGAAACTTCTGTCAGCGGGCTCAGAAAACTAAAAGAAATTAAACACCGCCGCAGCGTAGCTGCTCAAAAAGAAAACCCCCACTAGAAAAACAGAGTGGGGTCACTTACAAAAGAAAAAGGATATTCGCAGCCTGGCGGGTAGAAAACAAAAAGAAAACTAAAGAGACGAGGGCAAAATGTCCTCCACAGCGCAGAGAGATAACCAACTCGAGAAGAAACTAAACGGTGATCAAATCAGGCAGATAGGATCAACACGGCAACTTCTGCCGATTCTCACACCCCTACACACTAAGAGTCTGACAAACAATGAGTCTGCGCTGAACCCCAGAAATCAGGGGCTACATATAGGCCTCCTACACCTGACCCTCATCAGGGACAATTAGCTCAGACAAATACCTGTGAGGTGCCATCACCTCACCATAGTACTCATACACCTGCCCCTCGTCAGGGTCAATTAACCCGCAGAAATCAGAGAGACGGGTGCCACCACCTCACATAAGATTTCATTGTGCTTTCAATGTTGTGTTATGAAAAGCAGAATAAATGTGCAAGGTTTGTTTCTGTGACCTTAAATTAAAAGCTCATCTCTTGTCCCGTGCTGAAAATACAGGCTATTGATCCGACACGTTGATTAACTCACTGTAGGGGGCAGTGCTTAAATAATATCCACTTAAACATAGCACATATTCAATTATACAGAGTAAGTGATCAAATGAGTAATTTGAAAGCCATTCACCTCACTTTTTCACACCAATAAGTCCTTGGCTCTTATTATAGATTCACAAATCTGTTCTGTTCTGCAACAAAACCAAGGGAACAAGCTGTGCTTTAATTACAAGCTTTAATTATGATTTATGTATATAGCACTGCAGTGCATGCACACACACACACTCGCACGCACGAACACACGCATACACAACCAATTCAATCAATTAAAGGTGCCCATGAGCCAAACATTTTCTGAGTACTATTTACAGAATATAAATAAAAAGATGTGCATTTATTTAAATAATGTTAGTAAAGTAGCCTTTGGTATGGTAAATGACAGTGAAATTACGATCAGTATGATTTGCACATATATCACCAATAAATTTGAAGATATATTTCTTTAATTTCAGAAACATTTTTAACAGTGTGACCACGTGGCACAGTAGCTTTAATGCCCATTATTGGACAGCACATGTTACTGATGGAGAAATGCAAGGGGGTGATGAAGAAATGAGATTCTCAGCTCGTGCCAGTGATGATCATGTATTGTAACAATGGCTGGCATTTCGGATCAGTTTTCAGAGGCTAATGCCTTGTTAATCACATAATCATTAATGATTCATAGCTTCCTCGGAAACCTAGGGACTAATGCATTTCCCCATGTCCAATCTACCCTGAGCATGCGTTTACTACTTACAGCGTGATGCCTGGGCTACATATGGGACTCTGCCGAGAGAAAACATGTAAAACAGTGCGTTCTCATCAGAAACTGTGTCGCAAACTTAGTGGTTAGGTGCTGTCACTTTTGATGTCCTCTCCCACAATGCACCCCTTCAGACCATGTCTAAGTGCAGAGCACGTAGACGTGGTCACATCGGCCTTGTGGAGTCTCATTACCCAAGGATGTACTGGTTTATGACACCTGGAAAAAACCGGTTGGTTTCTTTCTCCATTTTCTTTTTTTCGTTTTTCGACTGCTGACTATTATATCTGACTGGCCATTAAAAAAGTATCGCATATATTATTTAAGCCAATACTCCGGCCTTGCATCAGGAGCTATTATGGCTAACGATCATTTTGGAACGACTGAGCTTCCCACTCATCGAAAGTGGGAAAAAAAGGACAGGAAATGAAACCGAGAACAGACGAAAGGAGAAAGGGACCTACTCCCCATGTCACCAGGCTCCGCAGCAGACATACAGCTCTGTTATCACCTCATACCTGAGGGCCTCTTTCTCGTTTGCCTGCAATCCGATCCTTCCCTTCCCTACGATTCAATCCATCGGATTTCCATTAGTAAACCTGTCAGTTTACCGCCCAAGTTAGAATCAAGCGTAGTTTGATGTGAGTGGTTGTCCTGGCACAGAATCCGGCGTAACATTGATCACCAAATAGACAAATATACAAGTAGTTAATCTGTTGTATCGACCCTATGAGGGACTCGGCGAATCAGAACCACTAGCAGATGAGGCATACTCAGTCTCAAAGATACCTCCACCGAGATTGGACACAGTGCATGAGGTCAAGTGACCACCCGGGAGAAGCGTCTCCATGGAGGCCATGCATACATGGTCTGTTTTTTCACCCATAATGCCTGCATTGTGTCTAGTAAGGGTAAAAAGGCAATAGGTCTTCCAGGGGGAGGGAGAGGTGCAAGATCCACATCCAGTCCCAGTGGTCTCCAGTGTCAGCAGTGGTGTGTTTGCAGGGATATATCTCGAGGCAGTATATGTTTTCCCTATTCGGTTCATATAAACTCTTAGAGTTAAATGGACACTGATAGATTACTCACTGAATTTCTTAGCTTTTCTGGAGCGGGAGTGTGGACAGGAAATGGGAGGGACGCTCGTGTCATTCCCTGTCGGTTGACCAATCATCACAGAGCATGTGAAAAGTGCAATGGCCACCAAAAATAGTCTGTTCCGCTCAAAGGGTAAAAAACTCCCAGGATTTATATTTTTAAAATACATATTGCAATATTTAAAAAAACAAAAACAAAACAAAAACATTATCAACATGCTTTGTTTCCGAAAAACAGTATAAAAGGGGACCCATATATTAAGAGGCATTTACAGTACAGAGAGCTGGAGGAGAAATTTTATGTAAATGTATGTTAAAATAAAATGAACAGACAAGAATTGTTGCAGGACGCCAAAGTGTAATAGAGCCTTTTCTTGCATTCCTTTATTCAAAGGTTAAAGGTACAATGTTATTCAAAGAGATGAAACATTGAATCTTAACAATGATATATCTAGTTCTGTGCCCTTTCAGTTATGACCTTGCAGGGTTCTGTAGCAGGCCTTACATCTGTGTGATATGGCAGCCTTAGATAAATTCTTTACTTTTTGATGGGAACAATTTGAGATTGTGGGGTCTTCTGTAACTGTACATGTCTCAATAAATTGCTTTCATTGGTTTTAATTTCCTTGCTACATAGCTAACTAGCATAAGAAAATAAAAGAGTACAGCAGAACACTATGCATATTGTCAGCCATGAAACCAAAGGACTCATGAGAATACCATTAAAGATGGTTTTAAAGGCATACTATGCAGGATATTTACCTTAAAAATATTATAAAATAACCATGCTAAGGCATATCTACGGTGCACAGGCAACTTCTCTTTACACATGTTTGCAGATTCACCAGTATTTTTTATTTTAAAATGTGCTCCGGACATGTCTAGACGTGGTGTTCTTTTCTGTGTGGGAGGGGTGGATGTGGCTACAGAGCCTGTGGTTTTGGATCAGATTTCAGTGCGCGTTTGTTAGCAAAGCCGCCCAGATCCACAGAAGCAAAAAGACAAGCCGATAGGGCTCATTCAGGAACTAGAGTTAGCCTTGGAATTGCTTTTCCTTGGTGGAGTCAGCTGAAATTTACCATGGGGATGAAAAGCAACACAGAGTTGGTTTGTTTTCTGTTGGACCTGTAACATTACCTGCAGAGTGAAGCTAGTAACAACAAGGCCTTTTGGGTTGGAAATTAAAGTCCCAACTATCAAATTACTATTACGTTCAACATAATAGTATTAATAAAGTTATAATTGAATCCGTCATCTTACTGTTGCTCAGAGTCACTTTTATCATGGTACTAACATTACCTCTAGTTATCCAACGGGGTGGTAAGTGGGTATGGTTGAAGACAGAGAAGGCGACTTATTTGAGTGTAAAGGACCAGAGCAAGGCTAAAAAAACCTGCATAGTTTGCCTTTAACAGAGGAATCTATGCAAAGAGGTCCTTTTTTGTAAGAAGCAAACCCATATTTTACATCGATCTGTTGCCATTGCCTGAGATTAAAGGCCATCTGGCAGACAGCATGGTTCTCATGAAGGTCACACTGGGCGTCCCCCTCAAGGATAACGTGAACACCACAAGTGTTCTTACATCAATCTTTACCAAAAATGGCCATTAAAAAGCAGGTTTTAAATACAAGTATACATGATACAAGTCTTTAGATCTGTGCTTCACCTTGATATAATTTCTCTCTCAATATGTGTGTTGCAAGACATTTTTTTTGTGAGGGCTGATATGTGGTTTCACATGGAGATTTTCATGTATAAGATCTGTTCTGATATACTACCTCTGAGTCACTACTGAAAAACACACAATATTGGTGTGCCAGATGGCTTTATAGTTTTAGACATCATGAAATCAGTTTATTAAGTACGTTTTTCAAAATGACTTGAGGTATTGGAGGATTTACACGCACTCATTTATTGTTTGATGCTACTGTGATGACACAGTTACAGACTATAGATTGTCTAACAATGTGGTAATATTTAGAATTGTGGAGTCAAAGGCTGTCATAATTTAGAATCAATGGCTGTCATAATTTAACAAAGGCAAGAATGCCAACTGCATCACAATATCAGAATGCCTGGTAATATTTATGAAATACAATGAAAAAATAAATATGCTTTTGGGTTTAGTGCAAATATAACAAACCACATACATTACATTAAGTATTACATTAAGGTTATTTATTGTACTGTCAAACTGCATTACATTTGCAAAATTCAATCTCACTTATTTAACTTTTAATTATTGTTTACAGCAGTCAAAATTTAATTACAGTTGTCATACAAAAATGCATAACTATAATTGTGTTGATAAAATTCAGGTTCAGCTTATAAATAATTAAATAAAAAAATCACTTTGTCCCCAAACTTTTTCAACTAATTGTGAGTGCATACATACATACTTATATACATACATAGGCTCACAATCAGTTTGAAAGGTGGGTGTATACAGAGTGAAGATAATGTATTTCTTTATTATTTTTAATGCTTTTTTATATGTATATGACTATTTTTATTCTAAAGAAACCAAAACTGAATTGAGAAGGAGGAAAACTTTATGGAGCCAGATTTTACTACAGCTCATTAATTTCAACCTTAAAGACAGATAGAGCTATGGCTTTAATTTATGGATATAGAATTAATTATTTCGCATAATTTCATTCAGCAGTGCTGGCAGTGAGATCTTCTAGGCAAGAATATTGATTTCATTTCAAATTTGGGGGGCACAACAAACAGGAAATTTTCTGCAGGATTATTATTATTATTATTTTTTTGGGTGGGGGGGCATTAACTGTATTGGTAATATTGTGTGTGTGTGTGTGGGGGGGGGGGGGGGGGGGGCATTTCATTTTTTACAAAGTTGTGGGGATCTGCACGTCCCCACTAGGATCTGCGTCCATGCTTCTGGGCAAGCTGCCAGCAGCATTATGGAATGGCCTTGTTACGGCGCGCTCCCCATAAATCCATCGAGCAATCGGCATCTGGGTCATGCGTCACAAACCCGAAGCCCGCTGCTGTTACTGCGCAGTGTGTGCCGACCCTGGGCTGTGATATAGCGGGCTCTCTACCTGCTGCTGAACACCACTGGCAGCTTCCAAACACCATTTGAATTTCCCTGGGTGACTCATATCCGCACCCTTCCCCCGACAGGTGCTCGACACAGCGCAAAACAACATGTCCCCGCTGACAGTTTTTTTTTTTTTATTGGCAAAAAGACTATTTTTCAGGCATAACTGTGCGTTTGGCCTGTGTTGCATCATCCTGTAGCCAACTGCCAGTGACTGCCGTTGCGTGACTCAGTGATGATTTCTGTTATGGACAATCAACACTCCGAGCTGTTGGGTCATTTCATGAATAAGCATGCCCGATGCCCAGTGGAGCTGCGCAGGTATTTTATCACGCTTGAGCAACCAAGCAAGCAAGTTAAAAGTTTAACCTACTTCAGCCATTTAAAAAATAAAATAAAAATCTGCTATTTCCTATGTTACGTCTCAGCAGATACCATGTACTCTTGATGGATATACACACAGCTGGTCCATCCTTAAGAGATACAGTCAAAAGTTATCAAACGAACTCAGAGTTGAATCTTTAGCTCCAGCTGTAGGGGTGATATGTTTGTCATATGACAGTACAGTGCAGAACTGCATTTTCAGTGTCTGCACTTTCCTGTAAAGCCACAGTGCATTTTAATTTCATTTCATTTCAAACTCATGTACTGTCACCAAATGGCCACTGTTTCACCTCAATCTATTGAGAAGAGCTCTTCTGCACTAAACAACTGCAAGCTGAATGTCCTTATTCAAACTTGAATCAAGTTTACAAAGCAAATGTTCTGCACACTGATACTGTGAAAACTTATTATTGACATTATATTATTCTGATGGTAGATAAGATAGTACTAGTTGGGGTTTAACTCCTATTTAAAATTCAAATGATTGACAGTTGGATTAATATCTTCCAATCAAGAAAGGACTGGGCTTAACCCAACTTAAAGGGTACAGAAAAAGATACTAAATGAATACAAAACATTTCAAAGACCTAAGTAGAGTAGAACTGGCAATATGTTCATCTGTGTCCATATTCCCATTTCAGCTACCACAAAGTGCACATTATTTCTCTTATTAGCTATACTGTTGTAGCACAGTAGCAGCATGGCAGACTTTCATTTTCATTCATGAAACCATTCCATTGTAGGAAGCAAGCATCACAGCACACCCTTTATTATGGCTACCAGGTCTTTTAAAAGATTAATCATAAGTTTTTGTAACTGACAAAATTGGAAAATGCTAAAATATTTTAAAAATGTATCATGTGTTATATATATTGGAAATGGTGTTTTAAATGTTAAATTCTGCTAATTTTCAGCATTTACAATCAAACTTCAGCACATGTGGTATAAAATCCAAAGGTCAGAATATAAGGTCAAGGATTTTTTAAAATTTAAGACAGGTTCTTTACATTCACATCAGATTGATTGTCACAAACTAGATCACCTGAATGCTTCAATTTCCCCCAAGGCATGCTTGCAAATGGTCAACCTACAGTATCACAGATAGAGCTGTAAAAAGAATTGTGAATCCTGGTCATCAGCATGCCAGATTGTTATGAATCAGTTTTTCCCTTTCTTTGTAAACAGGCACTGATTAATTGTGTACGTGGTAGAGTCAGCTCTCTTGCTTCCTGAACAACAGCATATCTCAGCGAGAGTGCCGAGTGGCAGAGTTATCAGAGAAAGGGGGAAAAAAATAGAAGTAAGGAAGGTAAAAGATGGAAAGAGCAAACTGTCGAAGAAATGACTGGTTGGCGCGCTGAAAGTGACAGTCGGTGGCGATTTCGGCGACAGCCTTGGAACGGCGGCGGCTGAGGAAATGGCTCGCCATTCCAGTCCTGAAACGGCAGCTGCGTCTCGAAGTTACAAGTGGCATTTGAGGCCAATTTCCCACTCCCTGCAAAGTTCAAGCGACAAAGTCCAAAAAATACAAAAGGTTGCCCTGAGCTAATGGCATCCTCTGGCAGTGAGGAATATTAAAAATGATAACGTAAAAAAAAATTTTTTTAAATCGGCTGGGGAAAGAACACCGGGGGAAACGGAAAGAAACTTTTCTCCGTTTGGAACGGAGGAATGCGTGCGACGGCAGTGCCACTGAGGTGTGCTGGGGGTTTTTACAGCAATGAATCATGGGAAAAGGAGAGGGAAATGGTGGATGTGGTCAGGGCTACATGTGGGTGAGGAACAGGCTCATGCGGTGGAGAAGAGGCCTGTCATCCTGATGGCTTTCAGGCTGCAAATGGCAAATGTGATGTGAGGGGAGCAGAAGACAGGAGGGGCCTCATTCTCTCCATGACAATCTCTCCATGACGATAACAAAAAATTCCATAACAAGTGCAATCATGAAACATTGATTCTGTAGGCTATAAATACAGTTTATATGTTTATACTGCATACATATACAGACGCCAAAACACATATATCCATAAATAGTACACAGCTCTGAGATAATCTGGATGGAAGAACACGCAAGCACAATAAGCTGTTGAGGTAATGGTACTTTGTTATGAAATTATGAAACAATCAATCTTCTATGGTTAACCTCCAAAATGATCTTTAGAGAAGCCACAGATCTATCATTAAGGTTTGTTATTTATTAAAATAAAAATAATTGTGTGTAAATTTTAAAAACAATTTAAAAGAAAAAAGCTGCTGTACTTGTAATTAATCATGTCTGTGTTACATCTTGCTTCATTATTTATAGGAGTAGGCCTAGTTAATGAAAATTAAAACATTACTCTTCTTCTCTTCATGCCTACGTCTAAGTAGGGTTCCTTTATTATGTTCAGGTGCTTACAAATGTAGGCGAGTGTATCCTGCAATTTACATGTAATGGAATCATCTATAAATTAAGCTCACATTTCCCACATTAAGGGGTCTGAAAATGGTGAGTTTGTGAATGTCAGGCCCCATTCTGGGAGTAGTCCCCAGATTAAAACAAGTGCTAGTTTACCCTCGGCAGGGGACACTGGCCATTAGCTTTTACAGTAGTTAGATGGTGGAGTTCAGTCATGGAGACACGTTCTCTCCTGGAGAGAGGGAGGCGGGATTGAACGGGTCAAGTGTGCTGTGATTGTACTCGCAGAGCTAAAACTTAAAACAATAATTGCAGTTAATTAGCTATTGCTCTAATCGACATCAGTCAATCTACTTCCAATCAGCTTACCAGGCATAAATCGGAATTACTTTGGAATACATTTTTAGTCTTTGATGAAATACCCAAAAAATCATTTATTCTGAGTCTTTTTAGTCTCAGTGATAATTACCTACCATCACTCCCATCCATCTATACTCTACTTTTAAAACAAATTATTGCTATTTATTCATTTGCCAAATGCCAAATTATTCAGAGTGGCTTACAAGGAAAATTAACTACATCACAGCAGAAACAAGAACAAAATGAATATTGGTTCAGGACAGCCATAATTAAAGTAAATAGGTATTAATGCAAAGAAATTATTAATGCAAAAAAGCATAACAATAAAAATATAGTGCCAAGCAATTACCCTTAAGAGCAGCATAATTGCATCATCCGAGATTGAGAACAGTGCCTAGAAGTGACATTATCTTAAGTCATAATGTTTCCATGGTGCCAAATGATGATTCATAAGAGCAACACTAATTGCCATTAGACTGTCACAATTAGACTAATAATAATATGTTAAAATAACTTTGGTAAGCAATGTCTGACTTTATTAAAGATGAAAAGGAATCAGTTTAGCATTATGCCAAAGACAGGTCCAACTCTTGGTAGCTATGGTTACATCTGAACAAGTGTTATTTTTCCAGAACAACGGTAAGTTACAATGTTGTTTTAACTATGGGTTTTACTGGTCAACCACTGCCTGAAGTCTTTGTGTCTTTTGAATCTGTGTCTTTAAAAACCACTATAGAAATAAAGCTGAATTTGAACTCAATCTGCACAGAGCACTAACCCTGTTTTTTGTCATTTCATAGCATCACTTAATAATGGCAGAATACTATGGCAGAATTAGTCATATAAGAAAAAGTCATAATTCAGAAAAAAAAAACGAAAAGAAAAGAAGGGTACGAGAACTGAAATGTTCCTCTCCCAAGGCTGTAGGGTTAAGAGCTGGCACAGTATCCTTTACTAACGCTGCTCCTGACCCCAGGCCGTTGGTTTAGAGCTGGCACAGTATCCTTTACTAACGCTGCTCCTGACCCCAGGCCGTTGGTTTAGAGCTGGCACAGTATCCTTTACTAACGCTGCTCCTGACCCCAGGCCGTTGGTTTAGAGCTGGCACGTATCCTTTACTAACGCTGCTCCTGACCCCAGGCCGTTGGTTTAGAGCTGGCACAGTATCCTTTACTAACGCTGCTCCTGACCCCAGGCCGTTGGTTTAGAGCTGGCACAGTATCCTTTACTAACGCTGCTCCTGACCCCAGGCCGTTGGTTTAGAGCTGGCACAGTATCCTTTACTAACGCTGCTCCTGACCCCAGGCCGTTGGTTTAGAGCTGGCACAGTATCCTTTACTAACGCTGCTCCTGACCCCAGGCCGTTGGTTTAGAGCTGGCACAGTATCCTTTACTAACGCTGCTCCTGACCCCAGGCCGTTGGTTTAGAGCTGGCACAGTATCCTTTACTAACGCTGCTCCTGACCCCAGGCCGTTGGTTTAGAGCTGGCACAGTATCCTTTACTAACGCTGCTCCTGACCCCAGGCCGTTGGTTTAGAGCTGGCACAGTATCCTTTACTAACAGCTGCTCCTGACCCCAGGCCGTTGGTTTAGAGCTGGCACAGTATCCTTTACTAACGCTGCTCCTGACCCCAGGCCGTTGGTTTAGAGCTGGCACAGTATCCTTTACTAACCTGCTCCTGACCCCAGGCCGTTGGTTTAGAGCTGGCACAGTATCCTTACTAACGCTGCTCCTGACCCCAGGCCGTTGGTTAGAGCTGGCACGTATCCTTTACTAACGCTGCTCCTGACCCCAGGCCGTTGGTTTAGAGCTGGCACAGTATCCTTTACTAACGCTGCTCCTGACCCCAGGCCGTTGGTTTAGAGCTGGCACAGTATCCTTTACTAACGCTGCTCCTGACCCCAGGCCGTTGGTTTAGAGCTGGCACAGTATCCTTTACTAACGCTGCTCCTGACCCCAGGCCGTTGGTTTAGAGCTGGCACAGTATCCTTTACTAACGCTGCTCCTGACCCCAGGCCGTTGGTTTAGAGCTGGCACGTATCCTTTACTAACGCTGCTCCTGACCCCAGGCCGTTGGTTTAGAGCTGGCACAGTATCCTTTACTAACGCTGCTCCTGACCCCAGGCCGTTGGTTTAGAGCTGGCACAGTATCCTTTACTAACGCTGCTCCTGACCCCAGGCCGTTGGTTTAGAGCTGGCACCGTATCCTTTACTAACGCTGCTCCTGACCCCAGGCCGTTGGTTTAGAGCTGGCACAGTATCCTTTACTAACGCTGCTCCTGACCCCAGGCCGTTGGTTTAGAGCTGGCACAGTATCCTTTACTAACGCTGCTCCTGACCCCAGGCCGTTGGTTTAGAGCTGGCACAGTATCCTTTACTAACGCTGCTCCTGACCCCAGGCCGTTGGTTTAGAGCTGGCACAGTATCCTTTACTAACGCTGCTCCTGACCCCAGGCCGTTGGTTTAGAGCTGGCACCGTATCCTTTACTAACGCTGCTCCTGACCCCAGGCCGTTGGTTTAGAGCTGGCACAGTATCCTTTACTAACGCTGCTCCTGACCCCAGGCCGTTGGTTTAGAGCTGGCACAGTATCCTTTACTAACGCTGCTCCTGACCCCAGGCCGTTGGTTTAGAGCTGGCACAGTATCCTTTACTAACGCTGCTCCTGACCCCAGGCCGTTGGTTTAGAGCTGGCACAGTATCCTTTACTAACGCTGCTCCTGACCCCAGGCCGTTGGTTTAGAGCTGGCACAGTATCCTTTACTAACGCTGCTCCTGACCCCAGGCCGTTGGTTTAGAGCTGGCACAGTATCCTTTACTAACACTGCTCCTGACCCCAGGCCGTTGGTTTAGAGCTGGCACCGTATCCTTTACTAACACTGCTCCTGACCCCAGGCCGTTGGTTTAGAGCTGGCACAGTATCCTTTACTAACGCTGCTCCTGACCCCAGGCCGTTGGTTTAGAGCTGGCACAGTATCCTTTACTAACGCTGCTCCTGACCCCAGGCCGTTGGTTTAGAGCTGGACACCAGTATCCTTTACTAACGCTGCTCCTGACCCCAGGCCGTTGGTTTAGAGCTGGCACAGTATCCTTTACTAATGCTGCTCCTGACCCCAGGCCGTTGGTTTAGAGCTGGCACCGTATCCTTTACTAACGCTGCTCCTGACCCCAGGCCGTTGGTTTAGAGCTGGCACAGTATCCTTTACTAACGCTGCTCCTGACCCCAGGCCGTTGGTTTAGAGCTGGCACAGTATCCTTTACTAACGCTGCTCCTGACCCCAGGCCGTTGGTTTAGAGCTGGCACAGTATCCTTTACTAACGCTGCTCCTGACCCCAGGCCGTTGGTTTAGAGCTGGCACAGTATCCTTTACTAACGCTGCTCCTGACCCCAGGCCGTTGGTTTAGAGCTGGCACAGTATCCTTTACTAACGCTGCTCCTGACCCCAGGCCGTTGGTTTAGAGCTGGCACAGTATCCTTTACTAACGCTGCTCCTGACCCCAGGCCGTTGGTTTAGAGCTGGCACAGTATCCTTTACTAACGCTGCTCCTGACCCCAGGCCGTTGGTTTAGAGCTGGCACAGTATCCTTTACTAACGCTGCTCCTGACCCCAGGCCGTTGGTTTAGAGCTGGCACAGTATCCTTTACTAACGCTGCTCCTGACCCCAGGCCGTTGGTTTAGAGCTGGCACAGTATCCTTTACTAACCTGCTCCTGACCCCAGGCCGTTGGTTTAGAGCTGGCACAGTATCCTTTACTAACGACTGCTCCTGACCCCAGGCCGTTGGTTTAGAGCTGGCACGTATCCTTTACTAACCTGCTCCTGACCCCAGGCCGTTGGTTTAGAGCTGGCACAGTATCCTTTACTAACGCTGCTCCTGACCCCAGGCCGTTGGTTTAGAGCTGGCACAGTATCCTTTACTAACGCTGCTCCTGACCCCAGGCCGTTGGTTTAGAGCTGGCACAGTATCCTTTACTAACACTGCTCCTGACCCCAGGCTGGGCAATAATGCAATTGGCTGACAGTGCAAGTGCGATAATGCGATTGGCTGACACAGGGCCATCAGGTGACAATATGATTGGCTGACAGCACAAGAGTGCGATAAATAATGCGATTGGCTGACAGCATAGGAGTACGGTAATGCGACTGGCTGATAAGTCAGGAGTGCGATAATGCGCTTGGCTGGCGGTGGCCGATGGCCCAGAGATTTCCCCACAGTAAAGGGCCCCAGCGGGGTCCAGGCTGATCACACCCAGAAGCCAGAGCTTCAGAGTTTCTCTCACTGAAGGCACACACACACATGCACCCATGCACACACACACACAAGCAAGCAGACATGCACACACGCATGTGCACGCATATGCCCACACACATACACTGACACATGCACATGCACGCACATGGCTACTTTCATCAAGCTACGCCCCCCCCCCCCAATCCTGTTTGGAATCACAATCGAAGAATTACCATGTCTCTCAGGCCAGAAAAACTTTTGTATGCATCTTTAAATTTTTGGTGAAAATAATTGTGAGCAAGTGTGTTGGTCTTATTTTTTTAATAAAATTGAACAGGTAAAATTAATTTTACATGCTATTATATTTAGCAAGCATAGATTTTTTTTTAAATGTCATCACAATGTGATGACTGTAAAGTGCTGAAGAAGGGCATGAACCCTTGAGTGCATGACGGTTGCACTAAGTGTGCATGAAGGCTTATAAAGATGTTCTATAGACTACATATCCCTGCTTAAGCAATTATTCACAACTGACAGCAGATGTCTGCGCCATACTTTGATTTCACATCTCACATCTCATCCTGTCTTACAGCCAGTTGCCTAGAGGGGCCCTGCTGTTGCGCTCAGGTGTCCTTGACTTTTGGCCCCGAGCATGCTCTGTAGGGCCCAGGGCTTGGCCTCCGCGCCCCCCCCCCCCCCCCCCCTCGCCCCCCCCCAACCCCGCTACCCTCCCCCCTACCCTCACCCCAGCCTCCCGTCTTCCCTCCCGAGAAAACAAAGTCTGCGCTTATCTTACAGCATGATGGGAAACCACTGGGAACTGTGAGAGAGGTTCCAATTTCCTGCCTTCCATTTTCTGATTAAAGAAGAAGAAAAAAAAAGTTTAAATCCCCAGGTTGACCCCAAGCCACCCCTGAGAGGGACGGGGTGGTGGCCATTGCTTATCGGAGCGCGGCACCTTTTGTAATTCCTTCCCGTTTAAAATGTTCACACCACTTCCCCCTGCACCTCCCGGGCCCCCCTGGAGCAGGACAGAGCCGTGATACCGTTGGACTTCCCTCCGGGGGGGGGGGGGGGGGGGCATTGTGCCATGCGACAAACACACCATTCTGTAGCCACCAGCCATTTAAGTGTGAAAAATCACTTCTCTTACTCCTGCCGTCAGTGGCATCAGCTGTGAAAATGAAAATGGCAGTAATGGTCTTCAGCACATGAGGGGATGTAGGCCTAAATATAATACACATAAAATACCCATATCGAAGCTGAACATCATTAAAAGCTTGATTTCAATCATCTGCAACACCATCACCATGATTATTTTCTAAACCTCAATGTGTCCTGGTAAATGAAGTTGCTTGCAGAGTCCGATGCCAAACTTGAACTCCCTGCTTTTGTTTGAATTTCTTTGTGGCATCTGGTGACCATAATGCCATTTTGTTGAGTAGGCAAATACTGCGGCCATCCAGATTGTCCACTGGAGACCAATAGTGACGAGCTCCCATCCTGCACATGCAGGACCTGGGAAGCATCAGCAGGTTCTCTCTGCTCCTCTTTTTTACAGCCGCACGCTCTGATGTGTTTAAGTGTTCTTCAGCCTATCTGTGATTATGAGCAGAACACTGCACACGTCGCGGCGGAAATGACAATCGGCTCTTTGTAGGTTCCACTTTTCCTGGGGACCCCCTGGGGACCAATGAAGGGGAGAGAGAGAGAAAGAGAGAGTGGGAGAGAGAGAGAGAGAGAAAGAGAGAGAGAGAGAGAGAGAGAGAAAGAGAGAGAGAGAGAGACTGAGAGAGGGGGGGAGAAAGATAGAGGGGGAACAAGAAAGAGAGAGATAATACCTCTGCTCTTCTCCAGACTAGAAGAGAGGAGAATGCCAGCACTGATCTCATTTCTAGTTTGAAGACCAAGCTGAGGACTTGAGAAGACACCACAATCATGAAATCCCTGTGCTGTAAATAGAGACTCATTATGTGATTGTGCCATGTGCAGTATTGCCAGCGTGTGAGTCCAGTAGTACCAGTAGCAGAAGTAATACTACAGCAGTAGTAGTACATTATAGCACATCATACATTTATACACCTGGATATTTAATGAGACATTGCGAATAGGCACCAGTCACATGGTTACAAGGCAATTTGAGCTCCAAATTGCCCCCATGCCTGTCTTTCAAAAATTACACTTGGAATCATTTTATTTCTGAGGAGTCGGGTCCAGAGCAAGGTTAATAATTGTTGGTTTGTTTGTTCTCAGTGGAAAGTGTTTAAGGAGGTAGGTGGAGGAAACAGAGACTAAGAGGTTCGTATGATTCATCGCATATTGTACTGAACAAACTTTCAAATGCAAAACAATATCAAAAGTCACATTCTTTCCTCACACTGGCTCACATCAGGCAACACAATTGAGTCTTGCAGAAAGTCTTTCTATAGTCCCTTTGTGAATGCTGAATAACAAGCCAGTTTAGAAACTTTACAGAGCTTTAAGGGTGTCGGAAAGCACTTAAACACAGCACAGTCATCAATTTAAGTGACCTTGAGCCTTGTGTTCCCGAGGCGACTTCATTTAAAATCATTTTAGGGGAGAAGGAGAACTGTGGCAGACCTCACTACTGGGAACCTAGACATAAATATGCATTTCTTACCTCATTTTTTTTTCATTATTACTTTTACATTTTTTTTTTTGCAATCGGAATTCAATAAAACAGCGTAGGGAAACAAATCTTTATATGCATAATTTATTGAAGATGGAGGTGTGAGAAAAGTAAGTTCTAACCCACTGTCTGACACACAGGGAGAATGGGAGAGGTCCAAGTGCTGGTCTTTTCATATGTTGACAAAACGAATCGAAAGTTTGTCTGGTTTTATGACAGTGTTGATTTTGTATATATAACGTATGTAAATCAGGATTGAATGGTCAGGCTGAGCTGGGAGGAGGGTGACAGAGGTTTCCCAGTCCGTGTGCTTCTCTAACCTGCTCTCCCACTTTAGGCACAAGTTCTAATTAAAGAATAAAGAGAGGGAAAGGAGCGGTAATCTCTAAATCTGTCCTCTGAAATGTTTCCTTTAATTTTAGCTCCATGTTTTATGTGCAAAGCCTAAGGACTATAATGCTACCCTTGCCAGCATCTGGTTCTTTGCCTCCCCCTCTCTCTCCCCCCACTCTTGACATTGCTCTCTCTCTCTCCCTCTCTCTCTCTCTCTCTCTCTCGTTCACTCCCTGTCTCTCTCTCTAGGCTGACTCTCTTCCTTGCCATCTCTGTAAGGTGTGATCTATATTCCATGACAGTTTAATGAGCGTTTTCCCATTTCTGGGAGTCTTATCGCATCATTAAAAAAAAAAAGTGGAAAAAAAGAGTGGGTTGAATAATACATCTGAGAGGGAAATGTCTTCAGCAGCATCACATGAGAGCCCTAGTGGTGGAAGCAGGGAAGAGACCAGGTCCTTTTGTTTTCCAGCTAATTAACAGAGCCTGTGTTCTTTACTTATTTTAGAGGACAACTGGTAGAGGGAATAGGGACAAACACACACATACACACAGACACACACGCACGCACGCATGCATGCACGCACACACACACATCTCCACATACACACACATACCCCAACATACACACATGCACACACAAGCACACACACTCACACAGACGTACATGCGCAGGCATATACACATACACACACACACATATACACCCACACACACATATGTACATGCGCACACACGCACGCACACATCTCCACAAACATGCATGCCCACACACCCGCACGCACACACACACACACAATATCAAAAAAGCATGCATCCATGCACGTACTGTACGTGGTGTTCTCTGTCTCCCTCTCTCACACACACACACACACAGACACGTCATTGTTTTTTCCTGCTTTGAAGCTGTGCAGTGTCACTCCATGCCACTGTGGGGGGAGGGGGGTTATGTGAGAGAGGGTGTGTAATGTGGCGGGGGGGGGAGTGTAATGGGCCCTGCCAGTGTCCCGTGGTTTCCCCGCTCTGTTCAAGAGCCTCAGCTCTGTCAGCTTAATTGGCCCGTTTCCCGTCAGTAAGGCACCTCAGTCCATCTTAATTGGCTCCATTTTAACCGGCTGGTCAATCTGATTGGACAAATCTGCGATGGGTCACCATGGACACCTAGACCATTCGGGCATGAATTCCTGGGATAAAGGCTACAGTGACTGTTCTCTGCCAGAAGGACCCCCTCGAGCTACAGTGCCATGATACAACCCCCACTTTGCTAAAATGCCCCAGCATGCCAGCATGAAAGAGCCTTTGGGCAGGGGGCATGGTAAACTACCCAACTCAGCCAATTCTGAGGTAGCTAAATACAAACATGGGAGGTAAATACCACCATTTTGGCTCTTGCACATTCATCTTTCACACAATCATTTAATTTTCAGGATGAAATTTCTGCTCCGTCTCATCATTTGTCACAACGGAGAACAGCCAGATAGCCTTTCTCTTCTTGCTTCTTGAGTCTCAGATCCCCTGGATAAATAAAATGGTAGGGTTACCTCAAGGCTTAGTCCTCAGACAACGCCTTCTCACTGGAGCTCCCCATAGCCCCGCAGATTCTCATTTTTTTTCTCAAGATTGTTCAGCGAATCATTTCTTATTTCTGCCACAGGTCTCTGCCCGGACTCCCTGCTCTAATGTTTTACTTCCTGGTTAATTCATCAGCACAATCTGACCATACCATCTCCCCGGAAACCATACAAGCCTGACCTCCTGATGCCCTTCTGCCTCTCCAGACGACTACAAGCCCTAAGGCTGACATTGGAAGTTCTCTCACATCCCCCCATATCAAAGCACAGCACCTGCCCATTTCTCACCTCTTCCTTCTCCTGCTTGGCTAAGGGCCTGGATCAGATGGCAGTGCTATGCTGACTCCTTCCTGACTGACCTCTATGCCAGGGTTATTCAACCACCACCCATGCAGTGCTGGATATTCTCTAGACTGCAGGTAAACAAGAAGCTTATACGGGCTGAATGGCATGTTCCCATTACTAAGTGTCTTTACAGTAAGTCCAAACACATATGTATTTTTGTCAAACTCCTCGCAACAACAGCTCTGCTCAAAAGTAGATGTAACTATTTGCCATTTGTCTTTGATTTTGTCATCGTATGTATGAACAGGTTGTATATTTGCTAGACTGAATGAATGTTTTCCAGCTGAGGCTTCACACTCAGTCCATGCACACCACCGCACTTCTCACCTCCTTCCACAGGCAACCGTTCTGAGCCCATATCCTCCTCAGAAGCGCGGCACTGACACTTCAGGCCTCCAGCGTATTCTCAGGCAGTCCATCATGCCTCCCTGCAGACCACGGTGGGACCCAGCATGCTGTAACAGCTGTGGATTGGTGTGAGATGCAGTCTGAGAACTCGCTGTGATTGTAGGCATTAGCTCTGCAGGTGGTGGTAGCCGCTGGGTGCCACATCACGCCTGCTTTAATTGCTGTGTGATTCCACGGCGCTCCGTCAGTTGGCCCCGACTGCGGGCGCCTGCCAGAGGCAGAGCTGAATTCAAAAAAATATAAAATAGTCAGAGGCGGGCAGCGCTGCTGCGGGGCTTAATCAGTCCACGCAGAGGAGCGTGCTGCCACGCGGATGCACTGCACTGCTGTGTGCATGGGTATGCGTACCTGTGTGAATAGCTGTGTGTGTGTACATTTCTGTGTGTGTGCAAATCTAAGTGTGCGTGTGTGTGTGTGTATGTGTATGTACAGTTGTGTGTGTGTGTTTGTATGTAAATGCATGTGCATGTGTGTGTGTAGAGGGGTTTACACGGTTGCCCTGGTTCCTCGGTCTGGCTCTTGGGCACTCTGTAATGAGACCCATGGCTGAGCTCTCCCCTGCTTCAGCCCGTCTCTCCTAATGAGCCTCTGACTACATCATTCCCCAGCTGTCCGGCTCCGTCACCCAGAGCCCGTAATGAGGCCCCCAAGAACGCGCGCGCATCCACCCCTGTGACTCCTCCAGCTCTTAATTGTGTTTGTTTGCCTTTGTTGCATCGCTTCCTTTTTAAAGGCAATGACGTGAGGCGCGCCTGCCACCACCGGCCCGAGCACTTCCTGCCTCTCTGTGGAGAGAGGAGGAGCATGGGAAACGCGGTTTGGATTCATACTAAAGTGCGTGCCTTGTGTGTGTGTCTGTGCGCATGCTTTTTATTTATGAAATTGTTTGTGTAAATACTCATAATAGTGCTAATTTAACAATAATATTGCAACAGCCAGGCATCATGCATTTATAAAACAGGATTTTCAATTGCAAATTGGCATACTGTAGTATAAAGCGCATTTAGCTACTAGTATTGTGAACTGCTATAGCAGCTGTGTCAATAAACATGCGTACGCGATGTTAATATTTATAAACTTAATAGATACTGCACTACTGACCACAAAAATGCTTAGCCAGATGTAACATATGGCAACTAAGATATTTGCTTGATAGCAGCACCTTTCATCATCATAGTTAATGTTTTGTCAATCAACCATTGTCAATAAACCGTTACAACGTGTTGTGGTTAAGAGTAGCAGCAGCTAGAGCCGTCTACCAACGCAAATTCAGTTACGCCGGGCGTACATTATGCAATATCACGGCTGGCTCGGGCATCCCAGAGAGGGTGCAGTTCGGGCCCGGGTCGGGTATCCACACTCTAGTCCCAGACAAATTTTCAAGATCGGAGCGAAAACGGCAATGCCACAAGCCTCATTAGAAGCATCGTTGCTCGCACAGCGCGAGAAGGTCAGCACGCTACAGTTAATTGCTCTCCTATTCTCCCGATCCAGCCTGGGATGTGCCAAACATTTTCATACGTGCTTGATATTTTTGTCATTGCTCTTGTAGTGTGACAGGTACAACAAGGCAATTTGTCACATTGCCAATGAGATTTCAGCAGTACGTACATGCTGCTGGGTAATACCTGCTAATTGCTGCTCATCTGGCGCAAAAAAAAGTGGTGCTATCGAAATGTTAATGACATATTCAATTTTTCATAAACCCACAATCATAAATCAGGACAAGGTAACATTCTGTACACGGCTGATATCGCTATATCGTTTTAAAGTGAAAATAAGAATAGCTATACCTGAAAAATGAAGAATGAAGCTATATAACGCTCTGATTACTGTAAATATTTTCGTTCTCACCTTCAACTAAGAGTCTGTGTTGGCCACATCTGCCCAACCACTGATGTTACCAAATTCTGGATTCCTTATTTTTTTCAATGTGTTGTTTCTGCACATATAAAGGCGCTGAAAAAAAAAGTGCCACCAGTTGCTCTTCATTCATGGCAATCCTCTTTTTTTTGGCAGTCAATGTGCACAAACGTCTGTCCCTTGTTGTTGCCTTGTAATGTGCAACTTCACGTCATTGCCTCGTCTCATAGTTTGTGCACAGTTAAGACAGAAATACAGAAATCATGGTCGGTAAATGTGAAATTTCCTGCAATATTAAGACTTAAAATGTTGTGTAGTGTACATCTGGCCTTACTCTGATACTAGAACTAATGATCGTATGCTCATTTTAAAATAAGGTCAAGGACTTGCTAAGCATACAGAAATTCAAGTAAATGTCAGGCAACATTGTGCCTTCTAAGAGTTCTGCTCTTTAATACTTGTTATCTTCAGCAAATGACCATATTACAGTTATACGTATGGTGAAACACAACTATCTAGACAGCCTTTAAACAACTTCCGATCTATTGGTATACCATATTATTATTACAAAAGAATATGATAATTATTAAAAATAATAATACATCAATAATGATGTAGGTCTAATAACAGTACATAAATAATTCAATAAATATTACTACTACTACTACTACTACTACTACTAATAATAATAATAACAATAATAATAATAGTAGTAATAATAATGATAATACCTGATTTATCCTACTAACCCATGCATGGTTATAATAATCCATCATATACTTGTCTTTCTGTAGGGATGACCTCTTTTGCATCTTATCATACAGTACCACACACGACGATGTATAAACACACATCACATTATACAGTGACAAGTGCAATCACATGAAAACTCATCTGAAACTCAAAATCTAGTTTTTTTGTGAGCCACGATGGGGAGGATTGGGATGGAAAATGCTCTAAGCCTGTAGTGCCACATGCTGTCAGGTTAATGTTTGATTATGGTTATTATTGTGGTTCACACTCCACCTGTCAGGTTAGGCTTTGATTATCGTTATTATTGCGGTTCAATCAGACACAGGCAGAGTCTGTGAGTGAGACGACAGCCAGAGAGGTTGTCTGGGCAACGTGATTCATTTTCGCACAGCATCTCTTTAATGAAGGTGCTCCAAACCTCTGGATGTTTTTTTTTTTTTTTTCTATTTTAGTCTTGTTTTTTAAAGTTCACTCTCTCCACATAGCTATTTCTCTCAGGTGTGGGGCCTGAAAAGGCCCGGCCTGGGGCACAAGACCATGCTTCTGAAAGGTTTGGCTGAAGTTAGGGAACAAATCGGCAGCAGTGACAACAGTAATACCTCCTCGGGAAAGGGAGAGACCAGCATAACCTTTGCAGTTTATGAAACAGTTCCATAATGTGGTGAAACAGTTATTAGGAAAAAAAACACACTTTAAAGAGAAATTGCACTCACTGTTTCCACCTGGCCCCGCCTACTACACACTTCTGAAACATGCTTCCTGGGGTGGGTGGAGTAGGTGTGTCCATCTCTTTTGCATAAAGTATTCTCTATGCAAATGAATTCGTACAGTGCACGAACGAACAGCTGCGCCTGCCTCATGAAACTCAGATCAAACTGTCCAACCTGGAGTGGCAGATCAAATATGAATGAAGATTCAGCAATGACATGGCCTATTTCTCATCTCAAATGTTTTCAGAAACATATTTTAGTGGACTGTTTAGGTGAAATACGAGAAAGTTTATGAACAGGTACCATGTCATTCCAGTTTTAAAACACTGGGCTGGAACCAAGGACTGTGGTGCATCCAACTAATCAGGTACTGGCAGCGTTCCATCGTAATAAAAAGTAAACGGATGAATTTGTGGGCGGCAACGATTCTCCCACTCTATATCTTGATTGACATTTATATGACATAGTAGTACCACCAAGAAGGTGGTGTGACATCACGATTGTGGCAGGGCCTGTGTGAAATCAAATACAAACGATTTTTAAATAAGTACCAAATACGATGACCATTTCAGATATGGTCATTTGTCCAATTACTTTTGCCCCCTTAAAATGGGAGGACTATGCATGACAGGGGCTGTAATTCCTACATGGATCTCCAAATATGGACGTAAATACCCTCAAATTAAAACTGACAGTCTGCACCCTAAATTTATATCCATCATTTTATTTCAAATTCAATGAGCTGGACTACAGAGCCAAGCCAACAAGAATTGTGTCTCTGTCCCAATTACTTTTGCATTTACTTGCACATTTAACTTTATGGAATGTATGTGCATACAGTTGATCTGATTCTTGAAAGATTATTGTGAACAATTCCCCTACTTCTGGGGAGCTATGGACTTCTAATTTACATCGTAATTGCATTGCAAATTCAGTGTTGATTTATTAATTGCTAAATATGTTACATAGTTTATCTGAAGTGGTTTCTTCCTACTAAAATCTCCCATATGGTTTGACTCAGAATCTAGTAGTTCTAATTAAGAATGGATATTGACTGCAGTGTACTGATAACATTGGGATGTAATACACCTCTTTCAAAGAGCAATAGAACATTTGGGCCCTGACTCGCTCCATCCCACTCCCTGCCTGCCCGAATGCTCCCCTCTCCTGCATGAAGGAATATTCTGGAACTCCAAGAGACCTTGGAACAGAAGCATGCCGCTTTCCCTCTGCTGACTACATCTGTGCAGCTTGTGTTCCAAAGCTGCTGTCCAGCACATTAGCTGTGATGCAGCGACTTCCGAATGTGTGTGTGTGCATTTGTGTGTATGTGTGTGTGTACATATATAGTATAGAAATATTTTTGGTTTCCTTCAAAAATAAATAATGATAAAAGTAATGGATGGCTGTAGGTCTGCAGAATGCCTACCGCAGCAAACTTAACTGTAGGATTGCAGGAATCAATCACCAGCAACACCAGTCTGTGTCATATGCGGGTCTGTTGTCTGAGGTGCTTGGAGTCCCCAAAATGATGGCCAAGCCCTGAGGTGTTCATTTCTGAATTCTTTTTTTTTTTTTCATTTTCTCCCTTTTTTTGGTAAAGGGAGAGGGATGTTGAGATATGGAATTCTATTTCTCTGCCCACTTTTCTTCAAATTCTTCACATTTCCTGTCTCTCCAAGAGAGCTTTGGAGATTATTGATGTGGCAAATGGCTGAATTCTTCCACTGAACAGTGCAACACTGAAGAAAAGCGAAGAGATGGTGAGGTAAGTTGGGTTTACCACAAATCTCAGCCAAAGAGCCAAGGAAAACCAGGACTCTATACATACAGTTTCTGTCCATGTATATAATTAAATTTTTATTTATTTTTTTTCAAAATTGTTTCATGTTTCTTCCTTTAGAAACTGGATTCAGTTTGAAGTTTCAGTGAGACCCTATCCTGGTCTCTTGGGAGAAGATGGTAGCTTTTAAACTTTCTGACCAAAACATCAGTGGCGGTCTGCTCTCTGAAGTCACCACTGGGCTCTCAGTTGTTCTCCTGATCCCTTGGGGGGGAAAAAGAGCCTTTATTGGCAGTGGGGAGAGAGAGTTCAGGTGCTCCCAGTTGCTGACATGTCACATTAATTGTCTTTGTTCTCCATGGCCCAATGTGCTAAATGGTTAAAACAGTGAACAGCTCAGATCAGCAGTTCCAGTTTCCCATTATGAGTAGGCCTGTATCTTAAGAGTATTCATTCATGACAATTTTGATGGAAATGGCTGAGAGATGGTTTTTATTAGTATACATTCATTTAGCTTGTCACAAAGGTATGCCTCCCATAGACAAGTGGAATCTATAATCCTTGGGATCACACTTGTTAACAGGCCAACTTTGGAGATGATCGGTGGACATGTGACTGTGTTAAAATAGAATGAAACTCTTTGTGAAGAGGACTGGGTAGGTTCCTTCCCTGAACTTCCAGCACCATTAACTCCTCTGAACCAAATGGAGTCTGCACCCTCACTCCTCTTATTCCTGGAGGACATTTATTTAGTCCAAGCGTCTGAATCCAGTGTGAACCATTCTCCGTTTAATTGGCTCCTTATCAGCTCGCTGCTCCGCGCGAACACACACACAGACCCACACAAACACAAACGGACTGAGCGCCCGCAGTCCGCTGGGTCTGCACCACCGCGGATAGCTCCCCAAAAAGTTCCACAAATAAATACCTCATTTCCTTTTACGGAGTATTAATCGCTGCCATTAGTGGCCAAACCCTTGCCTTTGAAGCCGGGATGGGATTCGCTAGACTGGAGCAGGAGGGAGAGGGGGAGAAATGGAGAGAGGGAAACGACGATGTCTTTGAGCAACATTCTAATCAACAGGGAAAACACTGATCAGTGTGGCTGGCATCCCCCCCCCCCCCCCCTTTATTTCATGAGCCTTTGCCGCTTTTAAAGTGTTTTTCCCCCGTCCTTCCTGAAAAAAGCAGGATGTCGTGGCTCGTTGGTCACATTCTCAGAGACTGACATGTTCGGAAACGCCAGTTCGAGGCTTCACGGCACAGACTCCGGCATACCCGCGGATTAGCACCAGGCCCCAAGTCCGATCCACGTCACCTAGGAGACTCATGCCACAGTGCTCAATCAAGCATCTTAGGCTGGCATTATGAAGATATTACTCCAAATTACAAGACCGGAAGCCACATCTTCACTCAGCGAGCTCTGTGTACTCTAATTCGGTGTATTACATTTTACACCCACCGCTGCAACGTACAACGAGGCTAATCCACGACATGCTGGAGCCATTCAAATGACAGAGACAAGGTTTTCTCTGCTCAAGGATGGTTTTATATGATTGGAGGACTCAGGTGTGCATCAGAAATAACACAAACCGTCTGTTTCGTGTCCCTTTTTTCCCTCAAATTGCAGTGCAGTTCAAACCTTTCACACAGCAATCGTCGCAGGTAAATTAATTAATGCCACAGCTGGCACACCGAGTCCCTGCTTTGCGAAACTTGTAATTAGATAAAGATTAGATTTTCCTGGGATATCAGATAATAAAAGGCGTGTATGTTTTCCCTACATATGTTAGCTACCCACCCCCACCCGCCGTATGCCATTATGTGTAAAAACCCACTCAGAAACCTTGCTTGAACATACGGTCTATTCACATCACAAGAGAGGTAATGGTCTCTGCATTAGCATTATCCGTCATTATATGCGCTTATATGAGTGGGCTAGTACTTACGCGCTTCAGTCACGTACTGTTCCCTTGCTGTTTGCGTTTGAATGCCCCCTTCTGACATTGCCTCTGGCCGTATACTCAATAACGAAGGGCTACATCTAATCAAAGAGTCTCTCCACCTGTAGCATTCTAGTCCTCGAATGCATTTACTAGAAACAAAAATAAAAAATAAATTAAAAAAAACCTCCACAAAGCGAGCAACACTCGGCAGCACAGCCACTCTGAATAATTATGTCCAGGATTTCAATTACAGAGAGGCATTATTGCTGGGATAGAAATGCAAGTGCTTTCTAAGCGTCTGTATTAACTGGGTTTGCCATAATTACCCCACTTGGACTCTTCCCCTGTAGACAGATACAGTTGAAAGACCGAATTAAATTAAGAGTTTAATTATTCCAGGTTTCCATTTTGTGTTTAAACCTTAAGTCTCCTCATCATCCTTTGTTTTAAAGCCATTAGAGAGCCGGACTTAATTTTACTTTCATGTCATTGTAGCCTGATATAATATAACTGGACGAAAAAAAGGCTTTTGAGGGTTTTTTAATGTTGAGGTTTACTGATATGCAGTTGTTACAGACTTCTTCTTGGAAGTTATAAAAAGTGAAATGAGAAAAAAAGCAGGCATAAAGCACGGCTTCTGAATGTAATGAGAGGGAACGGGGGTGAATTCGCATGGACGCCCGTCACTGAGGCCTTCCCAAAACCGCCAAGCCTTTAACTTTCACACATCAGCGGCATTTCATCTTTTCCTTTTTTTCACAGCTGCTATCAGTTCATAAATGTTTCACTCTTATGCATTATTTCCCCTCAGTAAGAGAATGAAGGGCTGTTTTGGGAATCGGGGATGTGTGTCTGTACCACACTGGTCACAAGGCCACAAGTGCACGTTAGGGGACTTCGCCCTCCACTGCTGGAGCTTTCATCTTAGGAAGCAGCATCACGGTCAGCCCACTAAAACCGACAGATAAGCCGTGCTTATCAGAAAGAAAAAAAGAAGACAAAAGTGAATTTATTAGCCAAGATAATTATAGTATGATGATAATTTGGCTTTAAAAGCATGCAACACAGAATGGAAATGATTAAAGGTCTTGAATCTCATGACCCTCTTATGGAAGACACAATGCATTTTTTTTTTCAGCAGTGGTATCTGATAGAAACAGGAGATTCCTCTTGTCATAAGCAAAAAGAAGGGTAATAAGGTCAAACATTGTTATGCATTTCAGGATCTTTTAAAATTTCTTTCAGTCAAGTGATTTTAATTCCCTTTCACTCTTCATCTGTTTTTGATTTCAATTTTTAAACAAATTAATGCAATGTTTATTTGATTGATAATTACAACAGAAAACGATGGATGGTTATCATCAGAGGCATTTTGTTTATATGCCTGATGGATTTTGAAGAACAGCAGAGTGGCTCGGTATGAAGCGGGATGTAGAAAATAGAGCGGTTAAAATGTATAAAACAAATAAACGCAGCAGCTGAGGGCAAGAGAAGGTTGATGGCGGCCGGTTCTCAAAAACTGCGAACATGTTCACAGCTATTGAAATGTCCATAAATTCACTGCAAGCTTTCCTAAAAAAAAAAAACAAAAAAAAAAAACAGATGAACACATCAAAACACATCCATTACTGAATAAAGACAAGCTCAGCAGTTTTTGAAAAAACAACCCAAGAGCTACTTCTAACTTTTTCATGATCCCACACAGTTCAAACATTTTCAAAACAATGATTCGAGGGCCCTTTAATAATTGGAGGAATTATTGCAGGCGTTAGGAGAAAAAACAGGGAGGGAGGGATGGAGGGTGAGAGAGAGAAGGGGGGAGAGAGGGGACAGAGAGAAAGAGAGCATGGGAGAGATAGAAGGAGAGAGATGGGGGGGGTGAAACAGCAGGCTAATTACTAGTCAAAACATTTGCCAACTGAGCAAGGCTTCACGTGTTTAATTACCTGTTTTTGTCAACAGAGGCAGGAGAGCCCGTTGAGGAATTTCACGAGCAGAGTTCTTTTATATTTTAAGATGGTGTTTGGAAAGGCACTGCAGCAATTAAACTCATTTGTTTTATCTTGTCATTTAGGTGACAGACTTAATACGTAACCTGCCAAAATCAAAGCCAGCTTGCTGCATTCATTGAGGATGAGAGGGGGGAAAAAAACAAAACAAAAAACAAAAAACAATGCCTCAGCTGGCTGGTTTAAACACAACATGCTATTGCTTTGGAGATGTACTGTGTCGCTGGAAATAGCCTTTCATTACCCCGCCCATAGAGTACTGCAGTGGGTCCCATCTCAGGATGATAATGGCCCTTTTCCCTCCTGAGCCACACAGTCACTGAAATCATTTCTTTCATTTATTTAGTTATTTTACCAGTTTTACCTCACTGATATAAGGATACTGCCAGGTTTCGATCTCAGCTTTGACGAGAGCCGAGCACAGCAGTTCGTTTTCCAGGTACCACTTGTATGGAGGAAAAGTGACTTACATAATCAATGGCTTGTGTGTGAAAATATATTTACCATATGACCCAAAAATAGCTTGTAATATGACAGCTAGATGCCTGTAATTGTGTTCTTTGCAGAGAACGTGGGAACACAAAAGCTGTCCTCAGCTCGCAGGCCTCTGCGTGCACCTGAAGACGTAATAGCCGGGTGGGGGAAACAAGCCTTCTGAATATGACTTACTCTGCTTTGATCTGCCTCCCCCCCAACCTGGCCCTGTCCACCGCCCCCCTTCAGATAGCTATATTTGTGATTGTGACTACTGATGTGGAAAAACCCATCATCTGGGCCAGTAGATGTGGAAATGGAGTACCTGTCGGGGTCGGGGAGAGACGAGGTTTTGCTCGGAGAGTGCTAACTCGTTTGGGATCGGGTGCCGAGGGGCACGAGGCCTGGCTAGTCAGCGGTCTCTGATGATGACTTTCTCCACCCCTCTTAAAAGGATGCTTTCTGCCACCACCCCCTGCCCCCCAACCCCCCCCCCCCCCCCCCCCCACCAGCTGCTCCTCACAGACATCACTCTCCGAGCCCAAATTTGAATTGCAAAATGATTAGCTGAAGAGGAGGCTCTAGGCACAAATCGATACGCAAAGTCATCGGGATTCAGGGCAGCGCAGCCAATTAAACCAGTCTGGGGTTCTGAGGAATAAGAGCAGTTTAAAAAGAAACCAGAATTACCTTGATAGATAGAAAAAGAGAACGGATGAGTTATTACTGCATCATACTCTCAGAATATTATAAACGGTGTGCTTTAACATTGTGATTAAATGGTTTATATAACCTTGTACTACTTACTTTTGAAGCACTGTTTAAAGTCACTCTTCTGTTTGGCTGAGTGGTTTTTTGCTTTGTACACAGGAAAGACATGGCATATCATGCATATTTTCTGGTGTAATCCATGAATTATGTGGTGAAAAATGATGCTTCTTGTTTTTTATTCCACGGTATAGCTACAACACAGTGCTATGATTAGAGGGTAATTCTTGTGTAAAATGAATAAGCATTATTTTAAATATACTGTGATCATTAGGAGTTTTCCAAAACATGTTTTAAACTTTTGTAATGTCTAGTTTTCTGCTGAATTATGAATGCTTAACCTTATCAGTAAGTTTATCTTTGTATTCTGGAGGACAGAGGCATACTCCAATGAAGAGAGCATAGCCAGGCTTCTTTTCATTTCACAGGCCACCAGCTAAGCAGTCATATTTTCCTACAGTCATATTTTTAGCGAGCATACTGTACATGTGCAGTCGGTGCAGTAACCCGACTGGCCAGAGGGGTCACTCTTTTGTGATGAGACAGGCACAATCTAGCAAACACATACCTTCCCTCCCTGGGCAATGCTATAACCAATCACACACCACCCTAAGGGTCTGCCAGCAGCAGCTACCCTGGCCTAGTCAGGATTTGAAATCATACTGTGGGGTGGATCACCAGCAGGGCAAGTCAGCCAAGAACCCCACAGGGTTTTTAAATTTCATACTTACCCACAATGGCATACCTGGCTACATAAGGCGACCGTTCAGCTGGATAAAAATTGTCTTTCTCAGTATAAAATTTGGGGTGAACACGCAATCACTCGCTCAATATCATTCTGATGGCGCTGAAAACAAACGGTGACACTGAGCGTCAGACTAACGCAGTGCAGCTGATGAAATTTTGACAGCGCCCCTACATCAAAAAGTAAACAGCGAGACAAGATTGAGGGGTGAAAGCACAAATTGTGTCAGACAGACTAACCTTCAGGATTAGGCATTGGCCTGGCTTAGCATTTTAATCAATCCACAGGAATGTTTTGTGCTCATATTAAAAATATGGGTCAAGTTCAAGTGTGTGCAACATTACCGCTTACTGGTGCAACACTCCAAATCTGGAACGCTGATGATTCCAAAGGAACTCCCAGCACACTGAGGTCACATTGCTAGTCTATTGGAAAAGTGTGATAATAAAAGGAAGAATAAATGTGAATTATCGATGTTATTAATGAAGCAATTGATGATGATGCAGCAGTTGTTATTGTTGCTGCAAAATTTTGTCCATTCTGGCAATCAATAAAATTACAGTGACTAAGACGGCCGATTCCTGTGTGGTCTCATTTAATAATATTTAGGAAGGAGTGGAAAGGAGGATCATTTAAGGATATTTGTCCTGTTTGCTTGCTTACAAATATTTGGTTGGGGCATATGGCAGTAATGTGTATTTGCTGTGTGCTAACATATTAATGGGTATTTTCTGTGTACTTTAGTATGCATGTATATGTGCTGTGTGCAGTCTTATTTGCAAATATTTGATGGGAGAACTTAGCATCAATGGATATTTGGGTGCAAGTGTATTTATGGATATTTTCTGTGTACATCTTATTTACACATATTTAATGGGGGAGCATCTTAATGAGGACCTTACACCCCACCCCACCCGACCCCTCTCCCAGAGCACCAATGCTCCCTGGACGGAGTGCACCTGTACAAATTATTTACTCTAAACTCACGCGTGCAAAAACAAATTCAAAATGCGAGCACAAGTGAAACATGTCGATTGCATTTCCATCTTCCTGCTGAACCCACAGTATACTGGGTGTGCCATACGACTGCGCTTTTTGTATTCCGTCATGTTGCTCTATTTTAAAACCCCACAGACAGCACATAACTGAATACAATAGTCATATGGCACACCCAGTATACCCAGTACACAATTAGCACGAGTTCTGCTGGTGAAGAGCTACACTTCACACATTGGTCTTAACAGCTGCTCTTGTGGAGGGGTGGGACTGGCATCGCTTGAGTATTCGTCATGCCATCGGCGGAGGCAGAACGCAGCAGTGTCACAGCAGCACCTCGCATTGGGCCGGACCCTAGAACCTTCCGGCTTCAAGGCCACTGCCGAGACACTCTCTAACAACGCGACAAAGACAGAAAATTCCTGGTGCAACATGGCTAGGCATTTTGCTAAAGTTTGCAACACGTTTGCTCTGCTTCATACTGTCAGTCTCTATGATTGATTGATGGACCCCACCCACCTACAGAAAGCACAAGCATACCTAGCAATGACATCATATGCCACCAGAGATACAAAATAGTAATAAAATAAAAGCATTGTTCCTCATGGCTGGGATGACACTTCAGGTAGGCTGAGGCAGATGGGTTCCTGAAGGTGGTGGCATCATCTATTCACTCTAAAAATGCAAAAGTCTCTCCTTATAATTGTTCCCTGTCGTCAGAACGAAGTTTGCAATCTGAATGTGGAATGAGAACTCAGCTGTGATGGCAGGGCTGTGGAGAACATGACGGAATTTAAAATCAGGCCAGAGCCTCCTTCCCCATGGCAGCAGGTTTCCTTCTTTATTACTTTATTATAATTTTTACATTATTTCATTTCAACCCTTTTTTAAAACTACATTTAAGTATTTATAAAATGCACTTCCCCAGAGCAACTGTACCCTCGTGAGTCCCAGCTGAATTTTTTTTTTTTGTGTCTTGGATGACAAAAACATGTGTCAACCGTCACTTGCGCATGACAGGTCCCGTGGCCATTGGCTATACTGAGGGACTGCCTGGTCAGTACTGGTCAGAGAACCTTGTAGGTGGGCTTATTTTGATTTCAGAGAGTATATATAAACCGAATAATATTTCCTATGTACACAGTATGGTCGGCTTGTATGCAAAACAGACAACAGTGATAATTTCTCCGGAGAGTTGCAAAGTAAACAGCACACATTCTATCAATGTTTCTTCGCATATTTTTGTGACTAAAAACTACTATGGATATTGTTCACTGGACCCTTGCTGTAAAGATACTGAGTTTACTGTGATTTGCATTGTCTGTGCATTTCCAAAATGCATAGAAGCTGAGGACCCCCAAGCCTCCCCCATGTTACAAAATAAGGAGCCATTGTTGCTGAAACATTGGCATTGTAAAACAGGTTATGTAGATAAATCTGTGAATTTTAACACTTTCAAATTGTATATTGTGGGACCAGATTGATTAAAAATTTCACTGTAAAAAATGGAATGAATGCAAATAAACCCTTGAGGGGTTAAGACTACAGAGACGACAGAGGACAAAAAAATTAATTGCTGGGTCTTAGGAGGACATTTGCTTTCACTTTTTTAGTGTTCCTGTCTGGTTCTAATGTGCATAAACGCTGTCTGCATGTTTCCTTCGGGTGGCAATCTAATTTTCCCTGGGGAGATTAATAAAGTACTTACTCCTCTGTTCGACTCTGTTCTAAATAAAAACGCAACAGGGAAAGTGAGAGAAAGACAAGATGGACTGAATTCTACATGCTCATTAGATTTCAGGAAAATGTCATGGCAAAAAATGCACATCACTGCGTGGTTAAATTTACTCTCGAAGAATAGCTCCTTACAGAGAGACAATGAACAATACAATTCCCAAACAAGTAGATTCACAGGTTGATGATACTACCCCTTTTTTATATTCTTACCCAAAATATCTCGTTTCAATTTAACTGTTGGGCATGTGCACATTGAAAAGTGGTACTAGTTAAAATGAAAAGTAGATTTTCACTAATAGCTAAGAACAAAGTACCGTGGTGGTAAGACTGATGGGGCCTACCGAGACTGAGAGATGAAACCCCATGTAGGCACAGACTTGGCAGGGTATATGCTATTACTGAAAAAACAGGAGTACAGCCCAGGAAACTCTGCCCTCAAAGCTTAATGATGCACTTTGTAAGGCTTGAGACAGGTGAGCCTGATGGTCTCTTTCGGCCCAACAACAAAGGGTCCATTCGCCATATCCACGGAGTGCGCAGCTGAGGACATTTCACATCAAAAGAAAAATCATGATCGACCCACACCCACCGTCTTGGTGGGGGGGGGGGTGAACAAACCGGAGCTCGCCTTAGGGAGTCAAACTGGCCACCTGTCCCTCAGCATGCAGAAATAGGTAATCTGACCCCAATAACCCCCCCAACCTCCACCCCCTTCAGCCCATTATCCAATCAGAGCGAGGCCTCTAAGCCATTTCATCTGTATAGGCTCTCGCCTCAGCGCTGAATAACGGCGCACCCAAAGCCGCCACGGATAATGCAGACCTTTCAGGGGCTGGCTTATTTAGAGGAGGGGAGAAAAAGGATTCTGCACTTCGGAATTCAGCTTCTATGACTGATAGGGAATTTAATTAAATCTATTTACAGCAACTAAGCCTGGAAAAAAAGAAGAAGAAATATAAGCTTGTTCCACACTGGGGACTTAAATGGAAGGCACTGTGAATGCACGCTCATATCCCTCAATATATGGGGAGGAAAAATTGAATATGATTGTTCAGATTGGTGATGAAATAAAAAAATAAAAAAAAGCATTTATGAGTAACACCTGGGAGAGCGCATTAGCATGTCTTAAAAGATTTTTGGGCATGCCGGCTAATTTGTTTGCGCACATTGATAATTATTATTTACTAGCACACCAAGCATGATAAATATCCTCATATCATCTCAGTGGGCATATAACATTGTGGCTAAATTGTAAAAAGCAAATGTATTTTTAAGCTAGTTTATTTATCAGGCATATTGCTACATTTTGCTAAATCATGTTGAGTGCTGGTGCTAAAAACTACTTTAAACGAGGGAGGTACAGATAACGCTCTAAAGGATACAGGAAAGTAAAGTGGGTAAAATATTTATCAACTTTCCTGTCCTACATTTCCTGCACATTGTGTGAGGAATTTTTCCAGAGGTTACAGTAATGCAGAAATAGTAGGTACAGAATACATTACAGTAATCTGCTCAGTAGAGTCCGGGGCTACGGTGACGTAAATCCCCCTGGTATGTATATGCTAATGCAGGCACCCCGCCGTTCCTAAATATAGTTCACCCGAGGCACCAGGTAGGTACTGCCTGGCTTCACGCGACCAGCAGTATGTCGTCTGGAATCTCCTCTCCGTCATTTGTAAGTTACCGACCGATACATAATGTAACCGCGCGGTTTAAGTTTAGCATCACCTCTTGCCCCTACGTCTGTCTGAGAGATAACTTCAGCACTCCGCATCACATTCATATCCAATCTGAGTAGGCGCTTGACACCTGCGTTTGGCTCTCAGCGCTTAATTGAAGTCCCTGTAAATAAATATCCCCAGGATGTGAGTAAAATCCGCGGCACTGGCAGTCCGTCGCCACTTTATTACACTCAATTACTTCTACCACAGTTTGTGTACAGTTTATTGCAGCTCTTTGACATTTAAATCACTGTACACAGCGGTAATGACCCGCGGTCCCCGCTCAGTACTCCAGATAAGATATTAGCTCTCGGTGCTCGCGCCAGGCGGGGACGGCTGTGCCAATTAGGTCCCGTTCTATTTCCCTCTAACTCTTCCCAGCCCGCGTCCCGGAGACACGAGAAGTTGGGAAGTTGTCATTAAACTTTCAGATACGAACGCAGATACTTTTGGACATTGCTGAATTTTTTTTTTTTAAATTGCATTTGCATACGCCTCAAGTAATAGCTGGAAATTTTCTTTTGCTCTAATTCGGAAAAAAAGCCTCTTTGCTAAGTGAAATATAGCCATTTGGGGCCTTAACCATTATTTAAAAGCATTTGTTCTCCAGAGCACATTATTACATTTTTTTGTCCCTATGTAAATTTCTCAATTATTGAAAAACCTATAGAACCACATAATGATGCGGCCAGTGCTTACTTAACCATTCCCCTTTAGAGACATTTGGCAGTGCTCAGCAAAGATAGTATCATGAAAAAAGACACTTACACAAGTATTCCTGTGTATTGAAATAAAATAATATGCATTCTGCTTCAAACCAGCTCTCTTTTTTATTCAGCTCCTTACAATGGTTATATTGTGATCTGATTGTATGCAAAATGAATTCATTGCAGTCAGATTTCCCGACAATGTCTGGAAAATATTGTTTTCTTGTCACTGTGGAGACATGACATGACAAAAAGTCAAGACAAGCAAAGTATTGGTACAAAGTCATTGCGCACATATGCAGCATTAAAATGTCAGTCGTATTTTTGGCAATGTTAATTATTTGCATCAACTTTCTCATGATGTAAAATTAACGTCAGCATCCGCATTGAAATCTCCAAACCATATGTTTAAACAGCTCTGTTATTTATAATCAATGCATTTGCAAGGATCGTCAAGGCAACTTTAATTAAACATGGAGTATGAGGGCTTTCTGTTTGAATGCAACATTCCCTGGCAGATTAATTATATTGGTAATTTAGGGAGAGTAAATGGTCGCCATCATGCAGATGGAAACCCTGGATTGCGCTGATAGTATCATGTGATGTCACATCAATTAGTTTGACCTTAATTTAACCAGTCTCATTAATATTGTGTGTGTGTGTGTGTGTGTGTGTACAGTTACAGAGAGAGGGAGCTGAGGGGTGTGTGTGGGGAGGGGGGTGAAATAGTATTGCCCCTTTCTCTCTTACTTACTGAAGGAACAATTGAGTGTTTCCTGCAGTAACATCATTTTAACGGGGTGGAGAGGCTGGCATAAACACAGCCAACCCTGCTCGGCTCTTGTTGGGCGGAAAAGAATTGGCTGTCAAATAGATCTCTGTGCATGGCAGAAAGACTAGCCCACTGACCTGCTCAGAAGTTCTGTGAGAATCTGAAAAAGACGGTAAGTGCATGCAAAGCAAACACAAGGCAGGGTCCTCCCACAGGGATCAGGAAGAGTGCCTTTAGAAGAATATCAGACACCACAAGGTGCATAAGGAGTTAAATGCACAGGCTGTCCTATTTATAGGTCTAGATTACCAGCTAGCTCTTCTCGTCTTGTTATATAAACTTACTTGTAAGTAGTTCTGGATAAGAGCATATGCTTCCATATCTAATGTAAATGTAAATGAAGGCTGAAATGTGCAGTCAATTTCAAATGTGTGAACACTTTCTCTTTTGCAGGCCCTTTGCTGAAGATGGCAGCTCAAAAAAATGAACTTAACTCCCAAGAAACATGTTGACTGATGGGCAAACGCAACCTAGACCCAACTAACCCCATAGACCCAAATGACCCAATGAACCCTACTGACCCAATGGTCCCAATAGGCCCAAATGGCCAGATAGACTCAACTGACCCAAGGGACCCAGCAGGCCCAAGTGACCCAATGGACCCTTGCTAATGTCAAATGCTAGAGCCCCATGTCAGGGCAAAGCGCTGAATGTGTAGCGCCAGGGAAGGTCGCCTTGTACAATTCCGTCCATTTGATTCATCTCCCTCCCATGAGACAAACTCACAGCTTTGTTCCATCGTGTTTACCTGCAAATGAAAGCTGAGATGCTTCAAACAGCTGCTGCAGAGGTGAGATATGGAGGTGATGCTCTGATGTGGAGGGGAGTACAGTGCTCAACAGGGCCAAAAATTTGAGCCCAAACCAAACAAAACCAAACCAGAGAGATGCGTGCCCAAGATTGAACCAGAGCTGAACTAATACCAAGTGATCCTGACCTGGGAAAAAACCTGACTTCCAGAAACAATCACGGCCTGCTCTGTGACAGTGTGCCTTGTGGCATAGCATAGCAGCAGGCATGGAGAGTAAGAGAAAGGAGAAACAGAGAAATATTTCCAAGAACAATTGAAAAAGCACCTTTCACACCCCCTCTTTCCAACATTTCTAAAAATACTTTGATTGTTTTGTATAACTTTTTTTTTTTTAATGTTATGCTATTTTCTTCATCATCATCATCATCATCATTGCAGGATTCACATTTCGCAGATCACACAGCCAACAGCCATAAAAGCACAGCTCCAAGAGTGACTGCATGTTTAAAAATGCTTTTATTAACACAAAAACAACAGTCATATTATCCAAACAATTACGCTTAATTAAAATATATAGCATTTTTCTCATTGCAAATTAACTAGACTAAAATAGGCAGGCTAAAATAAAGACTGATAACAAACAGCCAATGCCAAGTAGCCACCTCAAGTTGAAAAAGTAAAAGGCTGACATATTTATCATTTAGCCAACATTCTCAGGGCACTTTGCATTTACTTGAGAAGGTAGGCTAAATATAAAATAACTAACAAATTCACAATACAAAATCGCAAACATAAGCTTTGAAAACAGTTCTTGTAGATATACGGCGATTGCTTTTGGGCCATGCATTCTATGTTCCGGGAACCTGGGAGCGCTCTACAAATCCCACGAAGCACCTCGTGTTGCAGGTGATTGATAATTCAGATTAATGTGCAATCAATTAAATCTACTCAAGGCAAAGCTGCATTAAATTCTTAGTAAATGGTAATGTTAAATGGACTGCATTTATATAGCGCTTTTATCCAAAGCACTTTACAATTGATGCCTCTCATTCGCCAGAGCAGTTAGGGGTTAGGGGTTAGGGGTTTGGGGTTTGGGGTTAGGTGTCTTGCTCAAGAACACTTCGACATGCCCAGGGCGGGGTTTGAACCGGCAACCCTCCGACTGCCAGACAAGTCCTAGTTTTCACACAATACAGTTTCAGAATGAATCACCACAGAGGAGTGGACAGCTCCTGCACGGCAACAAATACACTCTGCCATCAAATACACTCTTCAGCGCTAAAATACGAGATCTGACATGTGTCTATTTACTTTTGGGAAATTTCTGCTAAAATAAAAATGTTCATTAATTATGACAGAAATAACTATATTACTCATTGACTACAGCATTGTACTGATTAATGATATATACTGATTAATTAATGACTAATGAGATATGTAATAACATATCATGCATGGCCAACAAATATGATTGCGTAATAGTATGCACACTGCACATTTCCACTAAGCCGCAGAGTGCGGGGCGTGTGCTGATGAAATGAACCCGGGATGAAAGGGATCCTCTGACGCGTCTGAATAAAACACTACGTTGGTCCCTGGCAAGCAATTTCTTTAAAATATCCCAATCCATAAAGGATGTGGAGGGTGGTCCCCTGAGGAAAGCTCGGAATAAATGTGTTTGACTGAACACTTATAAATCAGCCTCGCCAGGCTCATACAAACACCTTCCCTAGGGTGCGTTTTCAAACACACTGACCTTTTACAAAGGGCTTCAAATTCATTCCAGGCTTCTGCTAGATGTACTCTTTAAGTGATGATGGCTGGAACGTAAGCATTATGGTTTTCCAGGAAAGAGCCGCCGGTGGCCTTCGGCCCCAGTGCGCATGCCTCTTTTTAATTGCCTGACCCCAGCGAGAGCTGGGCGAAAGAGTGTTTGGTAATCATGATGGAATGCGCCAACACTTACATATCCTCACACCAATATTCTCACACCTTTCAAAGCAGCTATCTCAAAGTTGTGTCCTGGGGGGCTGTGGTATCTGCAGGTTCTTGGGGTGCTTTGGCTCAGAAGTGCTGCACAGTTAAGTCATCCATTGGGTGTGTGAGCCCACACATCTTGTTTCCAGCTCTTGTAAATTTATGAGTTTCCTGAACTGAACTGAAATGGCCATGCGATGCTGAAGTACAGTATCAGTGCAGTCACAGCACAGAACTCCTCCTCACATGCCTGCACACGTAAACATGGTTTGAAACATCCCCAGTGTTGCATGTTTAAATCCTGGGAGAATTTCCAACAGTCACCTGAAGACAAATGGTTGAAAGTCGCTCGCCAACGGTCTAGAGCTGAGACAAGGGCGAATGAAACAACGCGAAGTAAAATTTCTGCCTGACATACCCACTAAATCTGCAGCGTTAAAACTAATTCAGTGTAACAAATTCAGTGTAATCAATTGTCCGGAAAAGGGTCTGTATGAAGAGTACGCCGCTGCTGTGCACTCACTGTCATTCGCCCAATGTGGGCGGCGTGAGGCAGTTCGGTGTGCGGTTTGACATGTCCGCCCTGCAGCACAGAGAGCTGCTCTCGACAGGCTGTCGCAGTCAGCGGTGGCCTGCGCCATGTTGACTGTGTCACCATCGGTAACACGGGGGCAGGGGGGGGCAAGCAGAGAGGACCGCGGCTGCCCTCTGTCCGGTGGGGGTCAGTCATCTCTCTTTGAACAGCCTGGCCCTGGTGCACGTCTGGGCCTTACCAACAGATTTATTTTTTTTATTTTTTTTATTTTTTTTTTACAAAATATCTCCTGAATTATGCACCCAAACTAAGGTGGAGCCTTAGGCTGCCTTTGCAGGGACAAAGGAGTTAAGCATCCGGCATTACATATGAAATGTATACTGGCAAAACACATACATATTCCATAAATGCATTTTGAATTCTGTCCATGCCTGATTGACTTAATTAACCTCCACCCAGCACAGAGCACAGTGACAACTGCTTTCTGGGCAAGACACCCAAAAGTACTTCCCTGCATCACATTCCATCCTGGACCAATACACCCCTGCATCAAATTATGAGCTGGATCAAATATGTAAATGAAATACTTTAACACTTTTGGCACAGATAAAATTAGGAAAAAACTTTTCTGCAGAATGCCAGGCACTGAGAGTGCATTTGGTGATGTCTGGTCAGGTCAGTGCATTTTTTTCACACAGAAAACACTAAATTAATTTCAAGTTTCAACTGGCTGGACCCTTTAAATATTAATTGGATGCTGGGCTATAGGTTACCGTGGTACAGAAACAGCCCTGCATATGTTTTACATAGGCAGGCTAACTGAACATTTTATTTCTACAATTGTATGTAAATATTATGATTAAAATATCATAACCTCAAATAAATATCCTGTAGGAAAAAAAATCTTTCAGGGAAAGCAGTGAAGTCTATTTTTGTTGACTTCTAGCTTGTATTTTTTTAGCTTGAATTCTGTAGCATGTTTTTTTGTTAAACTGCATCATATAACTGGAATCAATAAAGGCTAACAGCTTGCTAGCTTACTCAAAACATGTTTTCTCTGAGAAGTGTACCATTTTGCTTATGCATGCACTCCGCTGTTATAAAGCTTTACTTTACCATCTTTACTCGGGGGGGGGGGATTTCTTGATTTACATGAATATGAATGTTCTATATTTAGAAGTTGATAAGTATTGCGATGATAGCACATGTACAACATGCTGAAACATATTTTTACTCTTTCTCTGGTCTCCTGAGTGAGGAAGTTATGTCTGGATTACTGTGTGAGGCAGTTTTCACTGGACTCCTGAGTGAGGAAGTTTTCTCTGGTCTCCTGAATGAGGACGTTTCTGGTCTGAGTGAGCGTTCCAGGTAGTAGTCAGGTAGTAGAGAAAAATAGGCCTCCAGTGCAGGGCTTCTTCCCGCGGACCAAGGGACATAAAAACCAGACATCAACGCTTTCAGTGCTACCTGACAAAAGTTGTTGCCCCCCAATGTGGGGCTACGCGGTAATTTGGGCCGCCAGGGTGTGGCCCCTATCAGCCAGGCAAGCGACCATGATGCGGCGCGGACACCGAAAGAGCAGCACCGGCGTCCGCGCGTTTTGTGGAAATTCGGAGAAAGTCACTACAGGACCACACAGAGCACACAGCCGCCCTCGATCTCCTGCTTATTGTGTTTCTCTCTCTCCCCCGGCGATCCATTTCCGCCAGCAAGGCAGCTAAAGCAGCAGCCCATTTGCATAAATAATATTATAATTTCAATGGAGCGACTCACCTTAATTTCCCTTCACTGACAAATTCTAATGCGCGGCTCCGTCACCTCTTCAAACGAATGCGAGAGATGGTGACTGGGAAGCCTTTGTGCTTCCACTGCTAATCAGATCTCCCCTCCCCGTCTGCATGCCATTTTAAACAATATTGTATAATCAGCCTTCCGTTTGCCTGCAAAAGCGCGATATGACCTTCAGAATGTCCACATATCCGTGACCGATACAGATGTATATCTCTCAGTGTACACATTAATATCTGAGCTGCCATATTTCCATATGCATGACCTTTAAGCAAGGAAAAACTCTAAAAAGATAGGAACAAAATATATGTAACCATCCAAGTTTTCCCAACTGATTGTCCACCTATGGGTCCACCGTGTCAAATTCTGTTCTCTGGAACTTGGGGAGCCACGATTCTGTTAGGGATAAACAGATAAATAAAGAAAGGAAACATGGACGGTCAGGGAAGGAGGTATCAGTAAAGAGTGTTATTGTTGCTGTTGATGGTGTTTTTTATTTATTTACTCAAAGCAAATACAACATAATTACAAAATTCTCTCTAATATGTAAGCTCTCGGGAGTCTCCTGTAAAAAGGCTGTGCTTGGCTGTGTGTTGAGCTTTCTGTCTGTTCAGCCATTTGAATAAAGTGCCCGTGCTCCTTGGGCGGTGGTAATTGAGGGGAGTTTGCCATCTCGGCCGCTTGTTTGTAGTTTTTATGCAGATCCCAGCACTTTCTGCCCAACTCCTGACTCTCTGCTTAATGCTGCAGCCGTCCTCCACCTGGGTACTCTGACCCCGCCCCCAAAGGCACAGCTCAAGCACGCAAGTGCCAGAATTTTCAAACTGCTGGACACACGATCCTTACAACAGCTCATTAGGGGTCCTCACTACGATAGGAATATATGTATACGCACACAAACAAATGTAGATGCAGGACTCTTGTTACACAGTTCAAGGGGACCTCACTGTACATGCAGCTTTGTGTAATGATACAGTGCCCTCAGAAAACCAAGAAGGACACTATAAATCCATGAACACTTCTGCAGTCGTGTGCACTCCTGGAGTCTAAAAGTCTGAAAGTGCTCACTGGTAATGTAGTCTTTATTTGCAAGGTGATGCGGTAACGTGTGGATATAATTTATTGTGTATATTGTGAGGTGATTAAGTCCAGTTCCTGTCAGGAGACTGCGCCGCAGTAGCATTGCTCGATACCAGGTCCTCAGCAGCACCGCTGTGTCCTTTCACTGCAGAATTACTTTAAGTGTTTGAATCTCTTGTTTTCCGCACCGCAATTACACAGACTCCCACTTAACAAGCTTCCACCACAGTGTTTTCAAAGTTACAGCATTGAGTGGTGGTTCATTTTTAAAAAGGAGAAAAACAGAAAGAGAAACTCATCCGCTCCTTCAAACTTTCTTTTTATTAAACTGGGGACGCGCACAGAGGCAGATGTTTTATTATTTTTTTTTAGGGCGACGGGCCGTTATTCTGGAGGCTGATTTTTTTTTCCCCCTGTAATGATGGCGCCGCTTGTTCAGACACAACAAACACGCAAAAAAAGCAGACAGAAAAATACAGAGAGCAAGAAAGAGAGAGAAAGAACACGGGTGCGAACAGCACCTGGAGCCAGTCAATTATCTCCCGAGAGGGCCCGGGAACTGCCGGCGCCGCGACGCGCTCGGCGGACCCCCCAGACGATCCGCGCGCGCTTGCCAAATCCAGCGGCAATTACGCCGCCGCCGCGGAGGTGGGGAGCGCGCTCGGTGCAGCCGAGCCAAACCGCAGGCAAGTTACAAACAGCCACAATTAAACCCCCCGTAAAGCCCTCTCGCCCCTGCTCGCGGACGTGCCCGCCCACTGCAGGCGCTAGCGCGCCCCGCGGAAAGACAAAGCGGTCCTCTCGTTAGCGGGGCGATGAGCTCAGCTTCCCGTATTCAGCGTCTCATAACTGCGGCTCCCGCCCATGACCTGCTGCTCATCGGTCTGAAAGACGGATGTATGTGTATTTCCCAGCTGTATCCAGGGCTGGGAAATACACCGGAAAGATAATTATCGAATGCAGTGATGATCATCGCCACCATGTGGTGTGTTGTCTTTCCTCTTGTCTTTTTCTCTTTAATTATACCTGATGCGCTAGTAAACAACCACACTTCAAAGGATGTGTGAAATGTTTCCCGGGTAGTGGTGTATCGTTCGTGAACGATTCATTCTTTTTGAATGAATCTTTTTGGTGAATGAAAGGAACTGACTCACCCCCATGTAAAGATGTGTGCCTTTGGATCAGCTCTCAGTTGCGAACGTGCCAAGTTGCGAACTTGCCATTCGGCAATCAGCTATTATAATTGCATGATGTAATGCAGCCTAAATATAAGAACAAAATAGTATGTTGTCAGTTCATTTCCCAATGGATTCTGTACCAATAAAGCTCCCACTCCTCTCCCTAATGTCTTCGTATTGCAATGACGAACCCTTGCCTGAGTAAAATTGAAAGCAGTTGGTTTACAGCTTACAGTAGCTCAGCTCTTTGACTGTGTGATATAATTTAGCCTAAATAAAACATGAAACGAAAGAGTATATGTATTCGGTATGCATTTCCCAATGGATTCTGTACCAATATAGCTACAGATTCATTTTAAATTGTCCCACACTGCTAAATATTGTCGTCTTTAAATAAGAAATCAACACTTTGCTGATTGCAAAACATTTTGTAACTGGTGAATGAACAGTAAATCCTACACTAGTAAATTACATGAAAACATGCAATTTTCAGATGTTTTTATTTTTAAATGTTGCAACAATTCTTAAATTAACCTACAAAGGATGGTAGGTGACTTATTTCTGAGCAGGTTTCACTTAACCAGTTTGAGAATGAGCTTGCACAACTGAGTTGGGTTCTCTTTTCAGAAGCCAGGTTTTGTCAGTCACTGCATGACACACATTGTCATTCGTAAGGATGACAGCGTGTGAACAAGAGTCTGAAGTTGGAACCGGTCACTGCATGACTCTTGTTCTCATTCGCGGCAGCCAGCCCTGTTGAATCTAAACCTCACTCATATTGAACCTTACCATCAGAGTGAAGTAGGCACCACAAAGTTTCTGCAAGCACACTATGCCACGATCAAACACTCAAACGTTGTTTGACGGCGTGGGGATGCTTTGCTGCCTCAGGACCTGCACGACTTGCCGTTATTAAAGGAGCCATGAATTCTGCTTTGTACGAGGAAATTTTTCAGAAGAATGTCCGGTCCTCTGTCCTTGAGCTGAGCCTGAAGCATAATTGTGTTATTGCAGCAAGACAATGATACAAAATACAAAAGCTAGTTCACATCTGAATGGCTGCAAAGAAACAAAATAATGTTTTGGGACCATATTTAATAAGCCTACCGGAAATTACCATCCGTGTCGCAAAATTCTGCGTCACCGCACGTTTTCAATTTAGCGAGGTATTTACTAAGGCTGGCTATGTATATGTCTATAGCCGCAGTGAGTTCATTTAAATGCACTGCAGGTATTTAAGATGTGTCTTGTGCCTGGATGGAAAGCAACATTGTTGTATGGCTCCATCATTGTCCCCATAAAATCTCATTAGTTAAAAAAACTTAAGACCACAGTTTTAATATTTCAAGTTGTTGATTTCAAGTAAATATGTTGAGCCAAACATCTCCAGAGTCACCGTCTCTCAACTTCTCTAACAGGCTACGGTAGCCATTTCAGGTTTGTACATGTGCTAAGTCAAAATCTGTTCCAGAAGTAATTTTTGTCTAAAGATCTGAAACCATTCAGTGTTACAAATATGTAATAATAGAGGAAATCAGGCAAATTATTTTTTATGGCACTGTATGTCCACCTAGTGAAAGTCTTGCCACAGCAGCTGGAAAGAGTCTAAACTAATCCATGGACATAAAAAAATGCAAAAATCTAAATAGAATATCAGCAAATCTAAAAAAAAAAAAACAATAAATAAAGAGTGGTCAAAGACTTTTTAATAAAAGAGAGGTCAGAAGGAAATGGGAGCAGGGGAGGTGCGGGGGGGGGGAGGCTGTGGGGGAGGGGGGGGGGTAGGCGTGCCGCATGGGGCCTGCCAAATCATCCCGCCATCATAATTACTTCATAAGGGATGATGGTGATAAAACAAGAGAACCATGCCCTGTTTATTTGTTCATTACTGCCTGCCTGGAGAAAGGTGATTAACTGAATCATGATTTTTTTTTACCCCATACCTCCCCCGTCCAGCGCCAGAGGAGCCATTCAGCACTGCACGTGTTGCGTTCCGTCCGCTGGGGGATCTCTCAGGTCTCTCACGGTTCTGCTGAAACGTACAGTAGGTGAGGTCTCTGGGTGCCGGCCTTGACCCCACGCCACTGCCGGGGTCATTTGAAGCACAGCATTAACCACCGTTTCTGCACAGCATTGGTCACAAGCACACCCTCCCGCAGCTCCACGTGATCGACCCTGGCCGCAGCTCTTCACATGTTCTGGTGCTCTACACGTGTCCCCCTGTTCGACATGGGACACTCATCGGTGAAGCACAGCAGAGGGGGGGAGGGGCTAAGAAATTAAAGGGGGGGAGGGCAAGATTGGCCCGCGTATTGTTTCCAAAAGAGTGGCCTCTGGAAATGATTGTGGGGAGGTGGCTGTCACATGGACTGGCAGGCCCCCCCCCCAACCCTCACACCCCTCCCCCCACCACTGTTCTGGAGCGCTGGAAATCGCTGGCGGGTTTAATTAAGGCTCCTTCTAATCCAGCGGTTCGGTACGCCCACTCTAATGGAACAAAATGTACTGAGCACCTGTCTGTCGTGCTTTCACCTGTTCCACACGCATGCATCCCCTCCCCCTCCCTACGGTGAAGGGCATTACTGGCAGCTGAAAGGACAGATTAGGAAGAGGTGTGCGGGGGGGGGGGGGGGTTTCTGTGTGTCTTCCTGAAATTAAGTCCAGTAGCCTTCTGTGTCTGAGTTTAATAGAGAAGGATGACCAAGGAAGTCTGCAGGAAATGCCTCTAAACAAAGAGGATTGGATGTGGGGCGGCAGCATTGGTTGGAGGCATCTTTTGACATGAATTATAAAAGTACAAATGTTATAACATGACTGCTAGACTTCAGGACCTGGAATCTATGATGTGAATGGGGGTGTCCGCTGGGATTATTTTGGGGAACCTTTTGAATTTTAGTGGAGGAAATCAAGCACACTAACTCACACACACACACATACACACACACACACATATGCATACACACACACACTCCTATAAAAGCCCTGAGGAAAGCAATCGGACGTGTCTGTTTCCAGGAGATAAAGACCAGCTCCCTGTGTCCCCTGAGCTGAGATACTGGCAGAGAGAGAGAGAGAGATAGAGAGAGAGAGAGAAGGGGGGGGGGTGTGAGACAGAGAAAAAAAAGGAAAGAATGAAAAAGAGAAAGAGGGAAAGAGAGAATGAGAGTGATGTTGAGGGAGAGACAGAGGGAGAAAAAGAGAGTGTAGGCTGGGGAGAGTGAGAGTGATAGAGTAAGAGAGCATGGGAATGACAGAAAGAGATGGGAGTGAAGTAAAGAGTGGCAGAGGAGACGAGGGCAGGAGAGAGGGAGAAAGAACCCAGGAAGAGTTAGAAGGAATGAGGCAAAGAGGTAAAGGCACAGATGGGTAAAGTTAGAGAGGAAAGCAAAAAAGCACAAGTATAGGCAGCACTTCCTGGGCTTTGCACAGCAATGGGAGAAAAATCAAGAACATAGAGAGAGAGAAATAAAGAGGTAGCAGTGACTCCTCCCAGCCTCTAGAGGCAGACTGGACTTCAGCTACCTTTGCAAAACAAACCAAACAAAACAGGCAAAGGACAGCTTGTCTCCCACACACATCAATCATGCAGTAAATATATTAGTGCATGGACATAATGAATGCATATTTCAGACATGAACAAATAATACTCATCCTAAAAATCCCTTCCTTCAGAATAACAGTTGGAATATTCAGTCTAATTATATTACTTGTTGGTATCCAAATGATGCTTACATATAACTTTCGTTGTAGGACTTATTGTTTCATTTTAGTGCTCAATATGACTGCAATATAACGGTAACAAGGATACTAACAATGCCAATATACATATTTCTTGCTGTTGCTTTGAATCGACAGAAAGAACTCAAGTACTGGACGGCTCTAAGGGTTCACCGATCCTGACATTTCTGGTAGGTCTGTCGTGGCTAACAGCCAATCATTGGGGAGCGTTCGGCGACACATTATTATTCCACAGGCAGTTCCCAGGGATGTGCGGTCAGCCATCCCGTGCCCCGCTGAAGTGAGAAAGGTTTGTAAATCTGAACGCACGGCCCACAGGTTTATAAATCTGAATGCACGGTCCACAGGTAATCTCCTTTCTCCACGTGCACACATATTTGTGGACCTCAGACTGCCACCCACTATGTGCAGATTCTAAATCCATGTAGCAGGATGTCAAAGCCGGCTACCTGCATTATATTAGTATTATTAAAAACACAGCTGCCGCAATATTATTGCAATGAGTATGTGCAGGGATATGGTGAATAGCACTGTGGCAGCAGCATTTTACGAAACCAATGGTCACGCTAGCCAATGGAATTTTGCGGATTTTGAATGCAGGACATTTAAAAATCAGCGTTTTATATTAATTCACTTCCGTTCTGATAAAAATAAGTATTTATTTTTTGCTACAATATGCCAACACACAATATTAATAATACAATACATGTATTTTGTTCATGATTTTATTATGATACATGTTTATAAAATGCAGTGCATTTTTTTTTCTGCTTAAGAAATTCTGCTTTAATGCAACCAGTGAAAGCATTTGTTTATGGTTAAAACCCATAAACTGCAGCTTTCCAGCAAAATTGCAAATATGTCCATATCACAGTTAAAAATGTTTCCCCAGAGCTAAAAGGTTTTAAGAAGGTGTTTATCAACCAGACATAAAAAAACACAAGAACAGGAGCTTTCCAAAACCTAATAAACATGTTCAAAATGTTATTTAGCTTAGCTGACTGGGTTCTTTTTTTTTTATGAAATCAGTCCCGCAGTCCAGGGAATAAAGAATGCTTTAACACTTTGGAATTCAAATACTAACCTGTCACCTACTGGGTTAAGCTGAGGCTCACATTGGCTAAATGCTAAGTGTTATCCTCCATCAAGACATGGGATCTAAATTCCATATGAAACTACAGTTCCCAAAATGTAAGTGCACGGCTCAAAATCAGTTTTCCTATAAGATAAATGGATAAAAATCTAGAGGAAATATTCAACATTTTTCAGGACCTTTTAGTCCAGGGAGGAAGGTAACTTTGTGTTTCGCACTTGACTTTGTTTGTCATAATGCTACGGGCAAAAGCTCCTGCCGAACAGATGAGTAGAGGTGGGTAACCCGGCTTCAAAGAGTAAAAAGACTGACCATGTATTTGCTCCATCACCATGCACTAAACCAGCTGATTCTAATTAGCATAACTCTTCGGCATGATAGGAGAACTAATTATTGTAATCAGCTGGTTTAGTGCATGTTGGTGGAGCAAATACACGGTCAGTCTTTTTACTCTTTGAAGCCGGGTTACCCACCTCTGCAGATGAGTGTATGTACATAACTAGATTTCACAAGTTTAAATGGTAAGAAATATTTTTGAGTGGGATAAAAAGTAAGCAAAAAATAAGCAGAGCATAATTTATCACTAAAAGTTTTGTTATTTGTAGATAACTCATTTGTCTACAGAAAGGAAGCCTGATAGTTAATGAAATTACTCTTTTAGCAAAAAAGGAAAAATAATTATAAAAATAAAGCCAGAATGCTATCACTTCACAATAAAAAGGACAACAGTAACAATCATAGCACATCAGCTGTGGACTTTCATTCCTGTTGCTGTCTTAATTTTAAGGTTTAGATGTTAATGGTGTTCATGGCTAATGGTGTTTTTATGCATTTGCTCTTTTTTAATGGACATTCTGCTTTCAACTGGTGCATTTCCTAAAACAGTCATTTGGTTCCAGAAATCTGACCCCAATCTTTTTGAAGTATCTCCTGTCCAAAAGTACAAGGACAGCATAAAGTGAAAAGTGAAAAGCATAAAAGCATGCAGATAACTAGAATAGGCTTACTGCATGTAATAGGCATAAGAAGTCTACATCTGACTTATACTGACATGCTACCGACACTTTCAGAGAAAACTGGGAAAAGCCCCATGACACATGAGGCAACGATAGCAGGGGTCCACAGCGACACTTAGCGCATGAAACCGGGCCTGTTCTCCACAGAGGAATGGAGGCCAGAGGGAACGCTGACCTAAGAGAAGTGTCACCGCTCGCTTTCTTCCCCAGAACCACACGCTTCTGCTACCAGAAGTAAAACACAAACAAAACATCAGGATGCTGCTGGGAATTCAAAACACAAATCCACACACACACACACACACATGCGTGCTCACTCATACGCACACACGCACACACACATGCATGCTCACTCATGCGCACACATGCACACACACATACATGCACGTGCACACATATGCACACACACACCTACACACACAGACACACACACGAATGTACACGCTCACACACATGCGCACACACACACGCGCAGACATGCACACACACCTACACACACAGACACACACACGAATGCACACACTCACACACATGCGCACACACACACGCACACAGACACGGACACACACACACACACACACACACACGTATACATAGAGCAGACCACAGTATATGGCTTGATCGATTGGGTGGTTTGGCAGGTCTTTTCTGCAGTTCAGTTCTGGCAGGGCACCTTCAGGAGAAGGTGTTAATGGCACACCTTGGCTACATGGACTGATTAAAACAGACTTATCAGATGAGAGATCAGACGGCGCTTTCAAAAAATAAATAAATCACAGACCGCGTGGGTCCTGATCCTTCTGCCGTCTGAGAAATCTGTGACATGTGTTTGAGCTCCTGACACAGAGAGAGCAGACAGCAGAGACACAGAGAGCACAGACACAAAGACATAGAGAGCACAGACACAGAGACACAGAGAGCACAGACACAGAGACATAGAGAGCACAGACACAAAGACATAGAGAGCACAGACACAGAGAGACAGAGAGCACAGACACAGAGACACAGAGAGCAGAGACACAAGGACATAGAGAGCACAGACACAGAGACACAGAGAGCACAGACACAGAGACACAGAGAGCACAGACACAGAGACGCAGAGAGCACAGACACAGAGACACAGAGATCACAGAGCAGAGAGCACAGACACAGAGACAAACAGCAGAGATAGACACAGAGACACAGACAGCACAGACACAAAGACATAGAGAGCACAGACACAGAGACGCAGAGAGCACAGACACAGAGACACAGAGAGCACAGACACAGAGAAAAACAGCAGAGGTAGACACAGAGAGCACAGACACAGAGACGCAGAGAGCACAGACACAGAGACACAGAGATCACAGAGCAGAGAGCACAGACACAGAGACAAACAGCAGAGGTAGACACAGAGACACAGACAGCACAGACACAAAGACATAGAGAGCACAGACACAGAGACGCAGAGAGCACAGACACAGAGACACAGAGAGCACAGACACAGAGAAAAACAGCAGAGGTAGACACAGAGACACAGAGAGCACAGACACAAAGACATAGAGAGCACAGACACAGAGAGACAGAGAGCACAGACACAGAGACGCAGAGAGCATAGACACAGAGACGCAGAGAGCACAGACACAGCGACACAGAGCACAGACACAGAGACAAACAGCAGAGGTAGACACAGAGACACAGAGAGCACAGACACAAAGACATAGAGAGCACAGACACAGAGACACAGAGAGCACAGACACAGAGACGTAGAGAGCACAGACACAGAGAGCATAGACACAGAGAGCACAGACAAACAGCAGAGGTAGACACAGAGACACAGAGAGCACAGACACAGAGACACAGAGAGCACAGACACAGACACAGATGCAGAGACACAGACACAAAGAGCAGAGGTAGACACAGAGACAGAGAGCACAGACACAGAGACAGAACAGTGAGACAGAGCAGAGACACAGAAAGTAGGAATACAGAGACAGAGAGTGGAGATACAGAGACAGAGAGCAGGGAGCTGTACAGGCAGTGAGTGGCTGTAATAGCACTCCCTCTATCCCAATGATTATAACCATGTTTCTTCCCTAATAGGAGCTGCACCTTCAATCAAAACAAGCAGAGGGCAGAAAAAGGGCATAAAACCGCCCTCTCTGTCTGTCTCCACCTCCTCGTATGCACATACACACTTACGTATGCACACAGACACTCATACACACACACTCTCACACACACTAAATGTATGCACACACACCCTTATGGATGTATACACACACAGACAAGCTCTCACACATACACTCACATAAGCACACAAACACACACGTATGCACACACTTGAGCATGCATGCATGCATGCATACACGCACACATGTACATGCACGCACTCACACACACGTGCGCACACACACACACACGCTCAATATCATGAAATGCTTCGCCTTAGCATCTACAATCAGGTCCATAAATATTTGGACATTGACAAAGTTATTGTTATTTTAGCTGTGTACCACAGCATATTGGAGTTGAAATTAAATAATGAATATTATCTCAAAGTGCAGACCTTCAGATTTAATTTGAAGGTATTTACATCCAAATCGAATTACAGCAATTTTTATGTGGTCCCACCCTTTTTAAGGGACCAAAGGTAATTGGACAATTGGCTGCTCAGCTGTTCCATGGCCAGGTGTGTGTTATTCCCTCATTATTTCATTTACAAGTAAGCAGATAAAAGGTCTAGAATTGATTTCAAGTGTGGCATTTACATTTGGAACCTGTTGCTGTTAACTCTCAATAAGAAGTCCAAAGAGCTGTCACTGTCGGTGAAGCAAGCCATCAATAGGCTGGAAAAAAAAACCCATCAGACAGATAGCAAAAACATTAGGTGTGGCCAAATCAACTATTTGGTACATTCTTAAAAAGAAAGAATGCACTGGTGAGCTCAGGAATGGTTGTAATTCATACATTGTTCATACAATATTTTTTGACAAAACCCTTAAATTAAAGCTGAAAGTCTACACTTAAATCACATCTTGATTGCTTTATTTCAAATCCATCGTGGTGGCGTACAGAGCCAAAATGATGAAAATTGTGTCACTGTCCAAATACTTATGGACCTGACTGTACCTTCATTTTCCAGAGTGTAGGGTGTCCCATAGGGTTAACCACAGGGAATATGGCAATGGAGCAGTGGTGTTTGCAAAATCAATACCTTGGAATACCCTGGAATGCGTGAGTACAAATCTTCTCCCTTGGCTGTTGGCCCCTTTGATGTACAATCTCTGTGACATACATACGTGTCTCCATTTTTCAGTCATGTTAGCTACACGTGCGTGCCCCAGCCAGTGGACCATGTGACCAACATATCAGCTAAATGGCCCTCAATATTTTTGACTGTAGGTTATCTTATTTTTATTGAAATTTGAATGCAATGCAGCCTAATATTTTCAAAATATTTATGAATTTAAAATGACTTCACACATGATGTTATACATCGCACACACCACGTGCAGTAGCGCCATTTCATTAGTGCCCACCTTACTTCCTGGCTGCAGTTTAATGAGGTTTTCTTGCCTGCCCATGCTGTAACCGGAGTGGTCCCTACATATGGAAATAATGGATTCATGCTTCGCTGAGCCTTTCCTGCTGAAACAACAGAAGAGCCATATAATCCCAGTAAACAACTTTATTTAGGCTCAACCATTCCCCTGTGCGCTCTTTTGTTTTCGAGAAACATGACCTAATTTCCAAAAGGGTGTGACGAGAAGAGTCCTCAATGAGGGACTTTTTTTTTCTTTTTTTAGTTGTTGAGAGTTTTTACAGTTTCCCTGAAGTTTTTGTATTTATTTCCTTTTTTGTTTGGAAGGGGTGTGTGTGTGTGGGGGGGGGGGCAGGGGGGTTAACACAAGCAGGCCACGCAGCCCGAATAAATTTGCGCTATCAATGAGTTACACGAGTAGATGTCTGAGATGCCGTCTCCATGCCAGCGGGCCAAAGATGCGACGGTCATTAACAGAAGCGTTTCTCCCCCCTGGTCTCGCGCTCCCCATCTCTGCCGCCGGCGACTCTGAGCCCAGGCGGAAGCCTCTGGAACCCTGCCCCGCGCTCCGTACACGCCGCTCGTTCCTCTTCCTCAGGACGGGCCCGGGTGCCTCGCGCCGGTGACCGCTGCGATTTTAATTTGTCTCGCATCTCTGCCGACATGTCCCACGAACCCCGAGCGGCGGCTGGGAGCTGCCACACACTCCCGGATCTACCCCGGAACATCTGAACACTAAAACTAATAATGATTCGGCTCTCCCTCTCCCAGACATGCCCCCTCTCGCTGCCTGCTATTTTCCCTCCACAATATCTCCACGCTCGCTCTTAATTCTGCGCATAATCACCAAACTCAGCTAAGATCAAAGTAATCATCCAGTAGCTTCAGATGCGAGAAACGTATCCCTCCCAGACGGTTATTGATTGATTAAAACAAGACGAGCACATTCTCTAAAGCGATTTTACCTTTTTTTACTCATTTTTTTTCCATATTCTTTGGAACAGATACACACATTTATCATAATAACAAGAAACACTTTAATCTCTTTCGGACAGAAAATGTGTATGCTATTCTAATTGCATTGTTCTTTTCATAAAAAAGCTCACATTAGTTATATAATGGAAAATTCCTTTTTTTAACAGATTTGGGTGTTATAAATCAAAGTGTCTTATTTACCAGTGCATTAAGTGTGGTCTCATTTGTTCTGAAACATTTAATACTGAAAATCAAACTTATATAGAAATAAATTTTACACCCATGTGACGTTTTTGGTAATCATTAAAAATGCATGATATGCACTTGCTAATACAACGGGGACAGCAAATGAAAACCCAACTATATCTAGGGTAGATACGGCTGAGTCTGAAAAAAAAAAAATATATATATATATATGCTAGCATACAGAAAGTAATATCAGTACGTACAATAAGCAGCAGGTCCACTGAGAATTTGCAGTGAAATGAAAATGATATTCGCACTGTGGGGGCTGTTCATTAAAAAACAAAAACAAAAAAAAAACACATGAATGATGCGGACACCCGTGCCATGCTCTTTCCATGCTGAGATAAAGAATATGTCATCACCGCGTATTTTATATCCCGTGGATATTTCGCTCCTGGTCAGTGTCACACCATTGGCTGTCCATCCTGTCCAACAAGTTTTGGGCCAAACAGCTGAGGAGGAACTGGGAACGCCCACTCAGTTCCGACTCATCAACGGTAATTGATCAATTTCACTGTACTGAGCCTGTTGAAAAATGTACCGTTGCCATAAACAACAACTCATTTACCGAGAATGAATGTGCTGAAAGTAAATGTCAACAATAATTTAATGATAAAGCATGATAGATTTACTGTATGAAACAAACAAGCCAGTGTGAGCTCTCATTAAAAAGTATGAAGAGAGGAAATGTCTGGAAGGAATAAATAAAATATAAATAACTGCACAGGTGAAAAACTACAAGAGAGAGCGCTATCTCAGGTTTTCTCCAGGTTCATCTAATGAGGCCAAGGGCCAATGATGGATTCATTCCACTGCGTCACGTGGTCCTCTCAATATTCCGCAAAAGTTAATGATGTCGGCAAGTCTTACCAGATGCTCAGCACCTGTCTCTGGGTGAGCCCCTTTGATCTGAGCTAAAGGTTCACCATGATTACTAAGGTAATAAGATCCCTAATGCAGGGATGATCCAGGGATTTGTCCAAAGGACCACGCGGAATATCGAGGCGCAAACCTGCAAATTCATTCCAGGGCTAAACGGAAAAGATGCTTGCAGCTCCTTTCGAATCCTGCCCATTCCAGTTGCGATGAGTAAATATTGGCACCCCCATATCGCGGGAATTCATTCTCGAAGAAGCAGCGCACCCTTGCTTCCCAGAACTAATCAGTACTAATCACTGTGATTGCACTGAGCAGAAAATTAATCTAATTCTCATTTTAAGCAGCTGCCAGTTATTTAAGGACTGATTATTATTTTTCCCCATTTCTAGGCCATGATTAATTAAAACAGGGAGGAGGTAGTATATTTAAAGATCTGCCGTCAATAATTCAGGTCAAGTCATTATAGCAGTATTTTAGTCGATTGTGAGACTATTATAAGCTTATTAATCCATTGTTCCGGTGAGAAGACAATAAAAACTTGGGAATGTGCTGCATCCTTGGCTTGGGTTTCTAAGGACAAAGGAAACAACAATAGGCTAGCTACTGTCTCTGAGCCCCCAGCCTTGGCGCCGCGCTGGACTTAAAGGGAAACGTACCGCCATCCGTTTTTTTTTTGCACATGAAGATTAACCCTTTGGCAGCTATTGTCTTGGGCCTCCCTGTCCGCCTTCCAACATACGTTTGTCAAAGACCAAATGTAGTTTGATCATTCATCATGGCTGGCGTCAGGCAGCCAAGCCCTTTTCCTAAACATGTGAAGAACTAACAGCAAATCTTGGATCAATTCAAATGTTCTGACAATAACTGGAAGAGCAGCAAACGCACACACTCACACATACACACACGCATACACACACACGCATACGCCTACGTCCATTTGCTGTTCTCGTTAAATGGGAAAAACGCTACTTCACGGCAGCCCTGGCCTAATTGGCGTGCTGCCGTGTCCCAGGTCGGGGCCCCGGTTGCAGCACAATGTGACCATTGTCTCACGACGGTGCCCCGGACCTCGTTAGTATTCCGCAGGGCCCACCGCGTGAGAAGCAATGCCCTCTTGTTAGTGGGTAAGCCCCATTCAACGACACTTTGCCGTGCCCTCGAAACGAGCTGTCCCTAAAATCACCCCTCCCCCCCAAACAATCATCACAGAGAAGGTTGCACTGAGTGGACAGGCTTTTAGAGGATGCGGTCTAGTTCTGTACTTTCATTACAATGATTTGTCTTTGGTAGGGCATCCTCACCGTGTTTATGTTGTGATAGGGCATTCTACCTATACTGTATTTATACTCAAACAGCGGTATGTTGGCAGTATATTCCATATTCTGGTAAGGGCATCCTGAATGCATTGTGTCTATATGTTTGCGTATTAACACTGTATTAATGAACCCCCTGATAGAATAAGGGGTATAGGATAGTAGAATATGTATAATTTTTTTTGTATTGTGACTATTGAAATCAGGCTAATTTAGTTCATTGTGCCAAAATTAGAAAAAGGAACAAGAAATAAAAAATAAATGGCACCATTTTGAGTCCCAGGTAGTGTATAGCCTCATAGTCCCAGGTAAAGTATAGCCTCAGGGTCCCAGGTAGAGCATAGCCTCAGAGTCCCAGGCAGAATATAGTCTCATAGTCCCAGGTAAAGTATAGCCTCAGAGTCCCAGGTAGAGTATAGTCTCATAGCCTCAGAGTCCCAGGTAAAGTATAGCCTCAGAGTCCCAGGTAGAGTATAGTCTCATAGCCTCAGAGTCCCAGGTAAAGTATAGCCTCAGAGTCCCAGGTAGAGTATATCCTCAGAACCCTTGGCTGTTTGCTCTCAGCGACAGAAATTGTTATCGTTATCAAAACGTGCATTATCTTACAAACCAAATGTTCTTGTTCCTCTGCGTTCTTGAAATGTTTCTTGCAAGCTGCCCATTACAGGGCTCGAGCACAGCACTAGTAACAGAAATGATCGTAAAACCATAAAAACTTATTTCCTACGCTCTGGTTTTAAAGAAAGGCTGTAATAAAAAGCTGCAAAAAGACGGGGGAAATGGGAAGCCGCCTTGCCGCGCATAATGGATGCAGTTAAATCATTTGAAACCAAAGGAAACGGTGATAAGAAATCAAATGCGACAAATGGGAATCAATGCGGCGTGAGCGAAACACTGGGAGAAACTTAGCTCGGCCTCAACGGCAGAAGGATGATGTCAGGCACATCAACAACGGCAGCGTAAAAACATGCTTTCCCAACCAGCTCAGCTTCATCACATCAACCTAACTGGACCACATCCTCTGCTCTTCCAGTGGAGAACACAAATACAGTATGTGTGTGTTTTTTAAAACTTATAAACAGGCAGGCTGAAATGCACACATAAAGCACTCCATTTTTGTTTTAAATTGCTGCTTTGTTTAATAAGTTACAGAAGTCAACAAAATGAAATGTCAAAACAGGCTAACAAAATTTTTACTTTCACTTCTTTTTTTTAGCAGAACAGTCTATTACACATCTGATCATAACATAATTGTTTATTTTAGGTGTGTGTTTTGATTGGAACAATACCATTTAGCACTGGTGACCAAAATGGGTGACGTGCTGTCATGGCCATTGTAAAATGACAATGTTAGGCATGCACAAAAAATGCTGCTCATTGCGACACTCGATCGTAACTGGCCACTGCTGGGCTCTGTCGATTGTGAGCCTGTTTGTACTTCTAGTTCCCCACAGAACACTGCAAGAGGGGATAAAGCTACCAAAAAAGTGCAAATAAAGAGAAATAAACAATTTTCTCTGCCTGTGTCTAAGAGACCCAGATGCATTTCACAGAGAAGCAGTGGAGAGTTTTAGCTTGTGCCCCCTTCCCTTTCTTCTAGACCAGATGCATTCCTGTTTGAGGCGAGGCGATGGGGATGGGGGGGTTATTATTGAATTCTGGCTCATGGCTCACTCAATAAGTCACCACAGCAGGCTCTGCAGGTCACAGTTCGTGGGAAATAAGCCCATTTAAGTTGTTTTGATCCCCCCCATCCCCATCCCCCCCTCTCGAGATATCTGAATCACAAGGATTACCATATACATTTAATGCAGAATGTCTGGTGTGTGCATGTGCGTGTGGTGGGGCGGTTCATGTGTGAGTGTGTGTGTGTGTCTGCACACATGTGCGTGTATTAGTGTGTGTATGTGTGGGTGTGCACAAACATCAAACTGGATTTTATTTCACTGTGCATTTAGAGGGCACCCGTTACAAAATGAGAAAAATCTGAGAGAGAGAGAGAGAGAGACACACACAACAGAGAGGCACAACATTTGCAAAGTTAATGGAAAGTTACCTATGAACTTAGAACCAGGTTTTCAAGACCACACAAGCCACAGGTCCAGCCCCACTCAATCAAATACGACGCTGCAGATTTATGAGCTATAGGGATCTGATGGACACATGACCTTGGGTAGAGAAAATAAACATCCCATAGCAGTCAAGTCTTCCTAACCAACTTTAATTTCCCTGAAAAGGGAAAAAAATGGATGAGTATTTTTATAAGATATCCCTTATTGAAATCGAGCTACCTCATTTAAAGGAGTCCAGGAGATTCTGCAGGGGACCTGAACGCCTTTGGAAAAACCTTGCTTGCATTTCCAGATTGCATGATACTGCTGGCAATTATGGAAGGCAAAAATAAATTTGTCTTAAAAAGACTTAAGCACCCACCCTACAAAAGCCTGAATTACACACTAATAGACTGGTGATGAAGACGTACTGCAAATAACCACCAGATAATAAACCAAGTAGGCTGCTGTGATTTAATTAAAACACCGTTGTCGATGACAATGAGCTCACAATATAACAGCGCAACTAAGGGTTTCTCTGATTTTAATTGATGCCACATGAGATTATGACATCAGCTCCATTTGTTAATAACACAGTTGTCAATTTCACAATGGATTGTTGTTGAATCTCAATTGGGTCTGGGTTCAGGTGAGATGATGATAATTGTGACTATGAGTATTTATGAGGCACTTGCGTTTTGAGGGCTTGCACTTCAGGGTGTGCTGGGGACTGCGGCAGAGACAGGAAGTGAACCTCTCTATCTTGGAGTTTCACGTGTTCTGATGCCATCCTCCTGAGCACGAGGTGTCCAATCTTATCCAAAAAGGGTCGGTTTGGATCCATTTTTTGTTGTTGTAGCCCAGCACTACAACACCTCATTCAACTTATCAAATAATCATGGTCTTCAATCAAGACCTTGATAAGTAGAACACTGGCCCTTTTCAGATAAGAGTGGACACCAATCTTAGTCCGCACTACGTTACAACCTTTTAACCACAACAAAGCTTCATAAAACCTTCTGACCTGCTGCTGGACTCAGTGTATCAAATCCAGCCCCCTTTTTCCACCGGTTACCTCAGAGGTTTTCCTCCTGTGTACTGCATTGTGGGAAATGCATATCATTACACAAGCTGCTGGTTTTACACAGGTAGCATTACCATGGGGAGCAAAATGAAAGTGCTACGCAAATGTTCTGAAAAGCATCCTGTAGCACCGGTAGGATTTTACCACACCACACGTATACATCTTTGAAAAGCCATGGCTGCTCCTTGACCTTTGACCTTAACTGATTATGTCCCAATCCGCAATTCAACTCCAGCATTTTTCAGCATCGTGACTGAAAATGTGGCGTTTTTTTCAGGCTGCCTACAAAGGGATTTGTCTTTACCTTTCGAATAACAGGTTTGGGTGTCTTTTTCTTTACTTCTTTTGTTGCTTTTTCTTGCTTTTGTCAACATGTTGTATAAGACATGGAAAATAAATACATAAAGATAATGCTCGATCAGACCTCACATATTCTTGAGGAGGCAACACTTTTTGGCTAGACTGAAAAGAGCCATCTGAGTCTTTTCGATTTAGATGCCTGTCTCCCCCCCAGCGAATACGAGATGCGCCAAACTGGCTATGTTGCCCGGTGACAGTGATTTGGGCCGACCAATGGGCACAGAGTAAAACAACCTCAAACAAATCAACAAAACTGCATCATGTCCTCCAGGAAATGAAAAGATCTTATTTACTGTCTAATTTATGCAGAACCGTCTTCTGAAAAGGTCATCAATATGCAGTCGTCTTCAATGCGCGCTTCTCTGTGCACTGTATAAATTTTAGGTGGCTTTGTAGCAGTAGCCATGTTTTATTATTAGCTCTATGCTGATTATTGAAATTCATCGCTGCCGTTTAATTTATGCAGCCCGTACTGTCTCAAACTCTTAAGTGTGACCTGACCTGAAGAGTCGGGTTTATTTTAATCTGCAGTCCCAGGTGAGTACTAACATATCCGCCTTGAGAAATGTTAATGCGCTTGGTTAAATGTAAAATAAATAAATAAGAGACCAGGGTGGCTTAAATATTTTATTTACTTGGGGAAACCTGAAGACGATAAGGGTGGTATGGGTGGCTGCGATCCCCCTTTCATGCTTACACGGTCTGACACGCTCCTGCTCTCTCAATTATCAGAGCCACATTAACTATGGCAAGTGAATGGGTGTGTTAAACGGGAGTGTGTGTGTGCGTGGGGGGGGGGGGGGTGAAGCATGAACACAGAAATGTAATTGCCATTGGTCGGAGACAGAGGAATCCAAACGCACAAACGGCGCAGGAAAAGACTGCCGCTAAAAATAGATTAATGCGAAGGGAGCCGCATCATTTGCGCGATATTGAGTTGACAGATGAGTAATTGATTGAGCATATTGTGCGGCGCGCCTGAGAGCGCGGCTGCTAGCACCCTGTCATTACCGCGAGCGACGTAGCGGCCAAGCGCACGCGTCCCGCATCAATTCCAAGAAGCACACTTTTCTGAAGTGCGTTCGGTTTGTGCCATCCAGAAGGCTGCGTCTGGCAGTAATTGGCATTCATTGGTTTAGATCTGTGAGGGGCAAACGTCTACGTCTGAAACGACGGCGCGGAACATATCCGCGCACTCCAGCACAATCCAGGCATGGATTAAAAATAATAATAATAATAATAATAAATTAAAAATACGAAGCGGCAGAGATGTATTTAAATTCATGCTATTCCTACCCACTCTTCTTTTGTTCCTTTCTCAAAAAGAACAGCTGTGCGAATGGCGTAAAAGGTGAATTCAATTAAATAGACTCGCAGAGAGCACTTCTCTCCGCCTGTCATTAAACTCCAGTCTGCAGCTGAATGTGGAACTGACCTATAAGGTCCTTCACATCCTCCACTCGCATTCCTCATTGCTTTAAATGCACTTACAGGACTGAGCTGGGATGGGTACATGCCTCCGTTTCATTACCATAAATAATACTTCATCTTTTAATAGAAGATGCAGTTTGGCTCTTTTATGACTCACTTGTTTCAAAGGACACTTTGAAAGCTGTGTCAACAGACGTGTCACAGAAAGGTGACACCAAAACTCTAGAATTATAATTTTTTTTACTCATGTGCAGAGAGACACAGTCTAATATCAATTCTATAACACAAAAAACTCAGTAAGCTCCATAATGCTTGGGAAAAGGACATTTTTTCATGGTGAAACCAACGTGTACTGTATAAAAATGCCCTTAAATTAAAGCTGAGAAGTAACACTTTAACCACATTTGAATTGCTTGATTACAAATCAAACATTGTGGATTACAGAGCCAAAAATATCTTTGTCCCAAACATGATGGAGTTAATTGTATATGCTTTAATATATGGTAGTATAAGGAATATGTACATTTTAAAATATCGGTATGTGCCCTTTACATAATATTTTGTGTAATGTATGCATTAAATGGCTCCTATGGCAGGGGAAATATAGCCACAACTTCATGACCATGCCTGAATTTATCCAGACGCAAGCTCATCAATTACTGTTGCAATATCCTGAAGAAAAACACCGTTCGTGCCAATACATCATACTTACCACCAACAGACATAAAAAAACCACTATGGAGTACTAGAGTCTGCAGCGTCTATTTACATTCTAGTCTTTTACCCGCACCTCAAACGTAAATCTTACTAACACACACTACATACAATAGCTTAATACTTTCAACCTCCAAATACATGGACAGATACCTTAAGATGACATGGTAACTCTTAAGGCTCTTTAGTTAAACATGTTAAATCCAGATAACGTGCTGGTAATAGTTAAAGAATGGTCATGGGAGCCCTATGATACCCATAACAGGGACTGATCCCTGACCTCAGGCAGTGATTGGCTATTCTGAGGGGGAAGGGGATTGGAGGGCCAAAACTGCACTTATTAGTAGGCTGGCCCCATGGCAGCTGTGCCCCCGATTCAGGTTTTGGATTCAGCATGTTTGGATTCTGGTTTTGGATTCAGGTTTTGGATTCAGCATGTTTGGATTCTGGTTTTGGATTCAGCATGTTTGGATTCTGGTTTTGGATTCAGCATGTTTGGGTTCAGGTCTTGATCCACTCCCTGTTCACAATCTCTACAACAGAGCACTCCTCTGCGGTACTCAGTAGAAGGAGCATTGAGGAAAGTTGGCTTACAGAAAAGAGCTTTGAGAGAAGTTGGGAAACAGGAAAGAGTAGGTCTTGCCATGGACTGATCACTTGTTTGCTGACTCTTGCTGATTCTTCCTCCGTTCCCCCCTCTGCAGGAAAAAGCTGATCGATGCGATCACTGCCTCGGCCTGCATGTGCTGTGCCATCCGTGCATGCAGCATTCCTCCAGAAATCAATGATTATCACTGTTTACTTGAGCTACTGGCTTATCAGACATGAGAGCCTCCGCATGAATTTCTTTGGATCTCATTGTTGCTTTACTGCTAAGCCTGGTTGATTCAGAACTCCTGTAGCCTTGGGTTTCCAGCTTTCCTTTATCATGGATTTGGGAGATCAGCAAGAAATCCCCACCACAAACCGCAAGGCAAGGAGTTCCTGATAAAATCAATGCGATCCTGATCAACGGCCATAAACTCTAATGAGATTGATGACTGGCCCCCTCTTTCTGTAAAGACATATTTGACAGCACGCAGAGAGCGATGCTTACCTAAAACACAAGGTGGTTTGGCCTTCTTAGCACCTCCCTCCTCAGCCTATTTGACAGGAGAACATGTCACCAGGAAAACATGGCCCACTGGGTAATTGGATTCCAGTAAGTAATCACTGTAAATATTCATGGTGAATAATATGGCCATAGTCTTAATACACTGAATGGGAACCCAGCTGTTCACAGGTGACCAATGTGTGTCTGGCCCATGGTTTCTTCACAGAGGAAATAATTGCTACACTCTCTAATGCCTTTTTCACTGCTTGCTTTTCCCTCACTCTAATTGCAGGGCTTCAAGAAATGACAACGCAAAGAAAATGGAACTGAGAGAGAAAAGGCAAAATAAACCAGCTGGTGAAAAGGTGGGCGAGTCATTAACAGGCTTACGGACGGCTAAAAAATGCACTTCACAGGAGCTGGAGCAGAGAGATCATAAATACAGATAATTATGCGGTTATGTCATCAGAGTTTTTTTATTTTTTTTATTTTTTTCCTGTTTTTTTAATAGAAGCTTTAAATCCACTTGTACAGGTCAGTTAATCAGAAGCAGGACACAGGTCATTAAAAGCAGGCAGCCACATGGCAACTGAAGGACATCTTCATTGGGAACTGAATTGTTTGCAGTTCAACTTGTTTACAGACTGTACAAAATGTAAGTGGCCAATTCAGTGCATTAGTCAGTGGGGAAAAAACATCTAAACAGGGTTCACTTTTAATCTGGGCAGCAATGGAGATGAAAAGCCCCCCTCCCCCGCCCCCACCCCAAACACACACACACACACACACACACTTTATGCTTTAGCTAATTTATTTATTTGTTTATGTATTTATTTTTGGGGAAACCCATTACGGCAAGAAAATGCATTTATTTGTGAGAGTGTTGTTGACTGAAAGGTCACAATTTCTCGCTGGCTAAAACAAAGGCAGAATGTACTCTGTCAATAGACCATACTCCCAGCTGGGTTTTTACTAATAAACCAGGTGCCTTTGCAAAGAACAAAGTCACACTGTGCTCAGCTCCCTAACTGCAGCGTATGGTGGTGAACTTTAAAACTGTACCGCAAGACAGTGGGAGGTGGGACCCAAGAGGTGTTGTCCCCACCCCCTCTCTGAATGGGATGATGTTAAGCGCTGAGGGAGGTGGACCTCGAGGTCAGCGCACCTTTCCAGCGTGGGTCTCCTGGTTCTCTGGAGCTCAGGAGCTGCATATGCCTCTGCGCTCACGCGGTTGTGCGGCTGACTCGTTGGCGGTGGGATGGAGCTGAGAGGGAAGCCGGGAGCCGAGCGGGCAGGAGTGACGCTGCACTCGCGCCTCTCCGAGGACTCGCCTGCTTTAAAACGTACGCTATGCTTGCGGCCCCCGGTCCCAAGCCTTCCATTTTGGCCACAGCGAGATGCACGCTTTCTATAAAATAGCGAGCGTGTGGGAGCAGCGCTGTGTAATATTAGCATTGGCTTTGAGTCGGAAAGCCTTCTCTTCACAGAGGAACGCCAGAAACAATGACGGTCATTTTAAGGAGCTAGTGGAAAAAAACTATGGAGGAGAACAAAGGGAAGAACAACTCCCACCTTTCTCTTTTCTCTGGACTCCTATGATTTTATTTAAGCAGAGTACAGCATGTTTTAAGAATCTTGGATTAATGAAACATTCATCATGAATTTTGTAGAGGAACAGGAAGAGTTGTCCTTTGCATTTGGACCCAGGAGGAGTGGAGTGGGGGGGGGGGGGGGGGCGATGGCAGAGGGAGACCAGAACTTTGGAGCACACAAATGTTGACTCCCCCCTTAGAAGATGCAACTTTCATTCCCACCACGGATGGAGAGCCAGGACGAGGGAGGCCCAGGTATTCCATGGCGAGCACAAGAGCGAGCCGCACGCATCGTGCTGGCGCTAGCAGGTGATGGGGACAGGACAGGTAAACCCGTGTTTCAGTGCTGCGTTGGGGAGCCGAAGAACTGTGAAGTCGCAAACCTGCGCTAAGAACATCCCTTTTTAAAATACAGGGCTGACGGCCCACCGGTGGGTTTAACGTAGCTCCAGGTTTCTGGGAGATTCCGCAGGGCCCCCATGCGGATTCTGCTGCCGGTTCAGACAGTAATGCGCATTTCCTAACAGAGAATCAAAGTCCCAGCGACTGGATTGGGGGTGAGAATGGAAACGGTGGTGTTGCGGCTGGATGCGATTCCAGATGCATTATCTGAGTAAAGGGGCCTTTTGGGTGATTGGAGATGAGCTCTTTTGTTGCTAGTGTTGTCTTCCTCTTTTTGGGATCTGGGAGGATTTTCCAGGGACTGGGCAGGAACAACCCAGATGGCACATACAAACAGAGAACTAAATTTGGTTTGAAGAAAAAAAAACCCAGCAGAATTCATTTAGACAGATTTCAGTTTCATTCTCACCTGTTACCCAACTCTGTCCTAGACTTAAAATTTCAGGTTGTTATTTTAACCCTAACCTTCTGGAAGCACAGATAAAGCAATGAGACAGTGTAGTGGGTCTACAGTACATGCACCTGAACATAACTCCTTATCTGTTCTATATTCTTACAGTATGAGTCACTAAATCTGGTGGATCAAAATAAACACTGTCCATTTAGTGCTGTCTGAGTAACACACACTCACGTATATGTGTGCACACACACACACAGACACTCACATTAATATGCACACATACATGAATACACTAGCACACACACACACGCAAAAACACACACTCGAACACATGCACACAAACAGCTCTCCATTAACACGGCAAAAATATAGGGGACAGAATGGGAGCAGGACATGCCTTCTTGTTGATGCCTTTAAGCAGTTCTATCTGAATGGTGCGGAAGGGAAGAAAAAAAATCAATGAAACAAACACAGTGACAGCCCGGGTTGTGAAATTTTCAGGCTATTTCGCCACTCCAAAGTTCGACGGTGGCAAAGTCAGTGAAAGACTTCAGATAGCAAACAGAAACAGACACATACATGTGCATACACACAAACACATGCACGCACACACAAGCATGTGCACACACGCACACACATTGAAAGACTTCAAATAGCAGACAGAAATAGACACACACATGCACACATGCATGCAAGCACAATCGCACATACATGACCACGCACACACACGTGCATGCTCGCTCACGCACGCACTTGTGCATGCACAACCACATACATGCACGCACGCACACGCAGCACGCACAGTCAAAGACTGAAAATAGCAGACAGAAATAGACACACACACACGTTTGCACACATGCACACGAACGCACACACACACATACACACACGCACATGCACACACACAAAGGGTAAAATGCCATTGTGCGTGTTAGTGCTCACCCCAGACGAGCTTCTGTTTGGGGGGGGGGCATTGTTGTGTGAAGCACTCTCAAACACGTGTGCACACGCTCAAGCATGCACACATGATTCACAATTGAACAGGCAGCTCAGGGTTAGACCTCCAGGGCACTTACAGCCAGTGAAGCATTGAGCACTAACAAAAAAAATAAATAAATAAATCAGCAACCGTCCCGAGTACACCCTGGGCCCAAAAAACACACTCGTAGGAAAGAGGAGAAGAGGCTTTGCAGGTCAGCCAGTACTGATCAAGCGGCAGCTCCGTGATATGTTAGGGAGGAGTGGGGACTGGGGGTGGGGATGGGGGTGGGGGGAGGGTAAGAGCACTGAGATGGGGGTTAGGCTGAGGGCGTTGGGACGTAATGCAGTGTTGTGAGAACCTTCATTTCCCATTCCTGTCAGCACACACCTAGAGGACCCCAAGGAGCCCAGCGGAGCCCGCTCACAAAGCCATTACCTCACTGCCACCGGCCAGTCACGCGCGACACTCTTATCTGGCCATCACAGCGCAAAACCCTTACAGGCACAGCTCCTCTGCTGCCCACTGGTTTGGTGCAGTCTGCTAGCTTTGGCATCAAAAGAGGAGGTCAGGCTAATGCGTAGCCGAGCGACCCAAGAGGAACGGGACGAACCGCGTTCTCAAATGTTCCGGATGAATTTAGCCCAATATCACATTGCGTGTGTGCCTCGAGAATCTGTCCTGATTCAGCAGCCATGCTGGGCTATGGACGCAGTGTGGATGCATTCTGTATTCGGGGTCATAAATATGATAATCTCTGGACAAAAGAAGTGCCCTTTATCTGTGAAATATGCCATCTGCCTGCCTCTACGTATCAAAGGAATTCCTGATGTTTCATTACAAGCGTGTGCACTCAGATGAAATCAAAGCTTCCCGTCTCAGCTCTCGATCGATCAAAACCAGAAATAATGTGGGATGGGATTTTTTTTTTTTTTTTTTTTCCTAATCTTATTTGATGCCCCGGCTTCATTTGCACAACACAGGGCGGAATTCGCAATCTAGCATCGATTACCGCGGATTTACCCACAACAGGTGGCGTCGGAAGCTCCGGGTTCGCTCCCCTCCCGGGCCGATCGTAAGGGTCGGGCCCGGCGATGGAACGGGGAAGGAAATCGGACGCGCGGGGTTTCCCTGGGCGCTCGTTTAGGGATTGGCCGGCTCAATAAAATTGAGCGACAAGCCGGATGCTGGGAGTTTTCCTTCAGCACATCTCTTTTCCCTTCTGTGCTGGGTTTCTGTGATTCCCCTCACACCCCGCATATTTTTCACACCCAGGAGAACTGTAAAAAGCGCACATTTACTTTTCAAAAACTGGCAAAAATGTCCTAAATGAAATAAATTTTATTTACTTATTAAGAGTGTCAAGTTGAGAAAATGTATTCCTATCTTTTTGAGGAAGTGATTAGAGCAAGTTCGTAAAAGCCTTAAAAAATACTTGCAATAAAGCCAATGCTGTTGCTGTTAACACAGAACGGGCAGCACTGCAATCTATAGGGGAAAATGACAAGCAGCGATACCAGGGAACAAACCATACTGATTGAGTGTATTAAAAAGAATTACAATCGACTTTAGCAGTGCTGGCTTGTTAACATAATGGAATCTGAAAAATTCTCCGGAAACATACATAATATTCCAAAGGTTCAATGTGTGCGCACACACACGCTTGCACGCACACTCACACACACTAATAAGCTTCCTCTAATGCTATATAACGAGTGCCGTGATATTCATACTAGAAAAAAGACCATCGCCAGGAACCACAGAGACTGAAACAGCAAAACAGTGTTTTTTGCCATCTGAAGCCAACAGTTAATGAGGCCACCGCATTTAAAGAAGAGCACACTGTACAGTAGAGCTTTCTTCTGAGGCCCCCTCACTGTAACGACCACACAAAGGATCAGCTCAAACACATTTGGCTGTTGTTACTCTCAGAGACACTAGCTGTGGAAAAACAAACAGGGATGATCTCAGACAAACAGAGATGATCTCAGACAAAGAAACGCAATCTGATAGACAAAATCTGAGACAAAGAGACGCAATCGGAGACAAGCAGACACAATCTCAGACAAGCAGACACATTCTCAGACAAAGAGACGCAATTTCAGACAGACGCAACTTCAGACAAACAGACACACTCTCAAACAGACGCAATCTCAGACAAAGTGATGTGTCCTCTGAAAGGCAAGACACAAAGGAACCACAATCAAATTTCTCAGCAAGGGGGCCCAACTAATAAAAAATAAAAGACCCCCCCACCCAAAAAAAGCATATGTCAGCTTGGGTGGATGATGTAACCGCTGGAATGACACAAACTTTCCAGCTTACCGAGGTGCACTCAGGATGTTTGTGCTGAGTAGGACAGAGTTGATTTAAAGTGCTGAGTTAGCAAACCAGGCCTATCCAAGACAGCTCAGTAGCTAGAGCAACAAGTCAAAGTACATGAATCTGTGAGAGGTGATTCAAAGGACTTATGCAAAAAAAAACTGGGACACCGCAGTCACTTCTCTACCATGCATCACCACATCCGGCTTGCACAATAAATGCAACAGTTTTACTACAAATATACAAGTAGACCAATTCCCCAGTGCTCACATACTACCCCAGAGTTTTCTTTGCCCTTGTAGGGGTGACATTCATAAATTTATTTAATGCATTTGGCCAGTTTGCACAGCTGGTTATTTACGGAAGAAATGTGGCACAATAAGTACACTACAACTCTGTCCCATCCAAGATTTAATCCTGTGCACATTTCACTGCACTGTGTGCCCCAACAGTGGGATCTGATTGTGATGGGGGGGTCTGGTTAGATGTACAGAAAAGAAAGAGCAGGCTGTAGACGCATGATGTCCTGAGGGATTCGCCAAATAACTGCGTCGATACACACCTCCCCTTTCATTTTCATTTTTAATTGAAGCCATTTCCAGCAGTCTCCCCGGCAACTTTGGTTTCCTCTGAGGGTCTTTAACAGCAATTTCCCCCAAAATTAAGAAATGCAACGATTACATTCCCTTTGCTCATCTCCTAAAGTAGAGAATGGTAATGTTGGACTTGCACCCAAAGCTCCATGCACCAGGGTAGCCATCTGCTCTGACATTAGGGGCAAATGTTTACATGCAAAGCTGACTCAACTCATCATCGAGGGATTATCCTATAGAACCAAAGCTAAATCAATACTTCTCACAGCGGGATGCACAAAGCTAAGATGCACCTATAGATGCAGCTATAGTCTTCATACCCTACGGAAAGATTACTTTCTTGATGCACGGATAGCAGAGGTCTTTCCAATGCAGGGTTTATATTGCAATGCATATGTTATTATCTCGGACAATTACATTCCCTCCGTGTCAATTTCAGATCTAATCTAGGCCCCCCAGCACCATCTCCTGCATGCACTAGTGGGGGGGGCATGGGAGGAGCAGTCAGCTCAGTGAATCAGAGGTAAAGGCAAAGTAAAGATTCAGAGGCATGTTTGGCTTCTCAAGTCAGTGAACCTCTCCTGCCATCCGTAATTCTGATTCTATAGCCTGTAGAAGGGAGACAGAATCAGTGGACAAGCGTGAAGTGTGCTGCTGCTTTTCTTTCGATCCGATGAACGCCACACTGATTCAATAGGGTTCCGGGTTCTGCGTTCGTCAAGCGTCAAAGTGAAGGAGTGCTGTTCAAGGCCCAGGCTAAAAGGAAGAACTGATCCAGGATCAGCACACTGTGAGTATGGACCCAGAGCAGCATTAGTGCACTGTGAGTATGGACCCAGAACAGCATTAGGGCCTTATGAGTATGGACCCAGAACAGCATCAGCACACTGTGAGTATGGACCCAGAACACCATCAGCACACTGTGAGTATGGACCCAGAACAGCATTAGTGCACTGTGAGTATGGACCCAAGGTCATGGGGTCTGGGAAGAATTCTTTCAACCCACCCGCCACAATTTCTACACTCAGCAGAGCAGGTCTTCAGATAGTCACATGCTATAAATACTTGGGTATTTGGCTTCATAATGCCTTATCCTTCATGCACCACGCTTCAAATCTGCAGACTAAAAAATAAAACCCAGACTCAAGAACAAATTTTTTCAATATCACAATTGCTCATCCTTCACTTCATACTTCATCTGCCAAATTGCTTTTAGTCCAACTGACCATTGCTCCAATTCTAGATTATGGTGATCTAATTTATAACTCGGCATCTAAGGGTACGCTTGAGCGTCTTGATGTGCTCTACCACTCTGACATCAGATATGCTACTAGTGCCCCTTACAGAACACAACATTGCCAACTTTACGTGTGTTAACTGGCCATCCTTACACACGTAGCACAAGATCCACTGGCCCATACTGTATCTGTGAAATCTATTAAAAAACTCATCCTCTTGTTATAATACTCAATCTGATAAATTCATTAAGCTCAATGTCCCCACAGTAAGGAATTCATGCAGTCAGTCATCCTTCAATTTCTCAGCTGCTAGCCTTTGAAAAAAGCTAAATAATTGGACTTTTTCCCTCTACCTATCTGTCTTATGGACACTATCTCAGAAACATGCTGCCATTTTAATTCATAATGATCTGTTATATCATGTTAATGCCAAATGTCTGTTGCTGCTCATCTTGCCATGCACTGTGTATGTTGACCCCGTCATTAGTTTTGTGCTTTTGCAGCTGCATTTTGTACTTGTGTGATGCTTCTTCTGTATTTATCTGACTATTGCATTTTGCCTCTCTCTATTGTCTGTTGTTGTTCTATTTTCCCAGATTTTACTTTACTTTATTTCTTATTTTACCACTTTTCTAAGCTTACCCCCTTCCTCATGCCTTCTCAAGAGCTCTTTTGACTCCTGCCAGTCCACCACTGCAAATAAGATTCCAGTCTTAATGGACCTGCCTGGTAAAATAAAGGTAAAATAAATTTTAAAAAATGCTGTATCAGTTTTTCCCCACCCCTCTTGCTGAGCCAAAACCAGGCCAACACGATCACTGAAACTGCAGCAATTAATTCATATTATTTTGTGTTTCTCACAAAATACTTTCTCACGGTTTGTTAATCATCCATCAAACACCGTTTATGGAGAGACAAAAAAGCTTGTCATTGTACAAATGTGTCTCTATCCTACGTGTTATTTCTCTTCTAAAAAAAATTGAAAGCATTCTCTGTCCAGGCTTGCGGAAGCAAGGAGAGAGTAGAGGGCAGGGTGGTGGGGGTGGGGTGGGTGGTGGGGGTGAAACAGACGGTGAAGCTCTGTATTGAGTGTACAGTAAATTCATGACAGCCATCTACCAGCTAAGGGTGGAGATGCATGACCATAGTTTTTCCTGGCCTGTCGATTTTGCCCTTTAGTCTGCCTTTAGTCATCTCTCTCCCTCTCTCTCTCTCTCTCTCTCTCTCTCGTCATCTCTGTCCATTCCTTCAAGCCTTCCCTTCTTCTCATTCTCTGTATCACTCTATCCTGGAAACACAGCCTCGCAGACTAAAGGTGCAAGGGACTTGTTATTATTTAATGCTCACCTGCCTCTCTTCAATTACTGCCCTGTGAACCGTGGCCTGTGAGATAGCTACAGCCCTGGCCGTCCCTCAGCTACCATTACGCCCTTTTGTTTCCCGTTTAAGAGAAATCTGTCCATTGGGATATGAGGAGAACCTGTGATTTATTGCAGGGAATTGAGTTATAAGTGTTGAATCTGACAAAAGCGATTAATAGGCAGATGGAGTGCTCTGGACATTTATGGAGGACGAGAAAATGACATTAATTGTGATATGTAGTAATAACTTGTGATGGCTATATGGTAAGTCATAAGTTCCCCACTGTATATATATATATATATATACAGTGGGGAACAAAGGACACTGCCAAGAACTAATTATTTAGTTTATGAAGGGCTAATACAATTATGATAGTCCATTGAAACCTCTTATTCAAGTATATATACATTGGTGTGTCTGCCTTTCACTTCAATATGCTTGGCATTGATTTCACCAGCATGCAACACCTCATCTTCCATTTCATCACAGCACTTTCTCAACGCTTCCCGTAGATGATTTGTTGATATTACTTGATGTTTGGCCTTTTCAATTGGGTTCAGGTCCAGTGACTGTGGTGAGAATGCCATCCTAATTAACTGCCCTTGTTTTCAATAATGTATTCTTGAATAAGAAGTGTAATTAGAGGATCATAATTGCATTAGTCCTTGATAAATAATGAAAACAACCAGTACTCTGTACTGTCCTAAGACCTTTGGTCCCTGCTATATGTGTGCATATATATAGATTTGATTAGTGATCAAACAATTCATATGTGGTATTTTTATACACTGGTACATTCTGCTGCTGCTATATCATCAGCAGTTATATCATCAATGAAGACAAGTTAACCTGTACCTGTGGCAGCCATACGCTCCCAAACCATAACACACCCACCACCATGTGTACACAGATAAGGGGGGGGGGGACTCTACAGATTCTTTCAGGTACTTCTCAAACCTAAGAAGTACCTAACTTGCCCATCCTGTTTTTGCATCTTGCAGTGCATTCTCTGTAGTTCTGTTTGTGAAGTCTTCTGAGGATAGTAGTCTCTGACCCATCGATACCTGCCTTCCGAAGAGTGTTTCTGACCTCCTGGACGGGGGTTCGGGGGTTTGTCTTCTCTATTGTCAGAATTGTTCAGTCATCAACTGTAGAGGTCTTTTTGTCCTACCAGGCCATCTTTGCGATTACTGAGCTCACCAATAATCCCTTTCTTCTTAATGATGTTCAAAACTGTTGATTTTGGTAAGCCTAAGGTTTGACCTATGTCTCTGACTTTTTTTTCTTATCTCTCAACCTCATAATGGCTTCCCTGACTTTCATTGGCATAACTCATCCTCATGTTGACAAATGGCAATAACAGACTCCAAAGGCAATCAAAAGCGTAGAATCAAGACTAGATACTGAAAAATGTCTTATACCCACACTAAGGAAGCAATTGAACACACTCCTGTGAAGCCATTTGTCAGTAATATTATGAAATGTGGGGTATGCATAAAACGTGCTGTCATTTCTACATGTTGAAACCAGCATGTATAAAAATACCTTTTAATAATAGCTGAGAATCTGCACTTTAACCACATGTGAATTGTTTGATTACTAATCTAAGATTGTGGAGTACATAGTCAAATCAAGCAAAAAATATCTTTGCCCCAAACATTATGGAGCTCACTGTATATATATATACATTCAAATGCAATGCCTAAGGTACATACATTCAACAGTAGCATACAATTTTTGTTGTTTTAGATCTTGAGATCTAAAGTTGTCATATTTAGTACTCAGTTGCAAATCCATTGCATCTGATCACTGTAAGATACTGTAGCTTAAATTTGACTAGCCAAGAGTGCAGAAGTCTACAGGAGTTGTAACAGGAACCTTGTTCATTGTCACAAAAAAGAAATCAAATAATTCTGGTTAAATGAGTAATATAAGAGAGTAAATATTTAAACCCTTTTTAATGGCTGTGACTCTGGCTCAGAGTAATGCAAGCAATACCTAGGATTCAGCTGCTATCCAGTGGGCCTGATACTAACCTGGCTGCACATGTGATGACCTTTAAAAGAATCCCAGGTTCCCAGGAGTTTATGGTGAGTTGGCTGGATCTCCTATACACCTTAAATGGCCTTAAAAATGAAGTGCAATGCAACAAAAGTGTAATTAGCGAAGTGCATCCACAGAGAAAATACTGTACCCATCCACTATACAATACAAACATAACATATTCCAGAAATATCAAAATATTGATTGCTACCTTCAGTGTGTTCTAAAAAAAGAAACTTTAATGTATATTACAGCAACACTTTCTTTAGAAACAGCAAGCATTTATTTCCCTGGGGTACCAGCAGTATTTCAGGGACAGAGACACAAATAAAATATTAATAGTTATACTCAATACTGCAGATTTAGGCTAAAGAGCACACAAATCTGTGGAATTACCAGCTAAAACTAAAGACATTCAATATTCTTCCCGGGAAGTAATTTTCTTTCTATATACCATGAGCACCAGTGCTTGCTGGCTTAATGGCTCCTTTTAAGACCCTATAACAAAAAATGTTCTTTGATGTAGTAGCCTATGCCCTTAGCACTTAGCAGTATAGCCAGAATTATTTGGAAAGTGTTTAATCAATCATGATAACACAAGCATAACAACAGTTACCTAATTAATTGCAATGCAGGTAGTTATTACTAGCAATAGGCTATAGCCTCCTAGCTAGCTAGCTAGCTAGCAGGGTATAACAGGGAAGCTCAAACAAAAACTCAGAAGTAAGCGTAAATACTACCTTCAGAAACATGCATTTGTGTATAGCCCATACAATTATTGTATTAAACAGAAATTATGTAACGTCACACATTAAATGTCCCAAATTAAACTGCTGGTCTATAAAATGCTGCTAATTAATGACAAGAACATGATAAACAATGTTGGGGTCCATGAAAGTTGGTCCACATATGCATTAGTCGCTCCAAAAATATGTCTGTACTCAAAGCTAAACATGCACAAATTGGAAAGAACAATAAAACAGAATTGTTCCCAAGGCAAACCTCACCCTCCGGATTATTTATTTATTTTTCTAAGGAGCCTCAGGCAGGGACTTGCTCTGTATGTCTTGATAACACAATTGCTTTGCTTCCTTATGAAGTTGTGTACTCACATAACCAGGCAGAATGGAGCCACTGCAGGGGTAACAGCAAGCAAAAGCAGAGGAAATGGCAGCGATGATGCACAGCCGCAGTCTGGGAGCGTAGGCTATTCAGGCGAACAGCCCCCCTCCTTCCAGGCACTATAACTTGCTATAACTGCTAACTTCCATGGTGCCATCTTCCAGCAGCACCCGAGTCGTAAGTAACCTCTAAGCAACAACTCCGATTGAAGAAGTACTTACCATATCTACTCCCTTTCAGGCTTAGTACTTTTGCAAACTAAGTAATGAAAAATGCATGTGGTACCCCCTCTCTCTGTCTAAAAAAGAACATATAAAATAAGGAATACTGGACAGTGACGCAGTTAATCAACACTTAAGCAAAAATCGAGAAAGTTTTGGAAATAAATGTTCTGGCAAGCTCAAAGCCAAGGAAGAAAGAACTTCCTGCTACTCTTCCATGATACTCTAACTCCAGTTTGGGGGTAGGAAGCCAATCTTTTTACAGTAAAACATATACTCAGTTCTGATTAGCTGATAACTTATATGATTTATATTTCTATTTATGTGTGTGCGTGCGTGTGTATTCTGTTTATGCTATTCTTTTGTCACATTCTTTTTGTGTACTAGTGTATCCTTTTCCACACATACACACAATGCTCTCCCTTTTTGAACCTTCTGCAGGTTCCCTATATGGTTTTATTATAAACTATAAATACTATCCATATAATTCAAGAATTATACTTGAGGAAAAATAAATAATTACCATACCGCCTTAGTTATGGTGGATACGAACTGCATGCTTATTAGGAGAGTGGCAAAATGAGTACATTGTTAACAGCTGTCACGGAAGAGGTCTTTAACCTTAATTGGATGTCAGCCCCCGTTCATGTGAACGCACATGTCTTTCTAGTAACATTCATTTAATGTGAGAAATGGATTAGAATAAGCGATTGAAATAAATTCAAAAATAGCAATTACATACATCAACCCATTTAAGCAAGCAATTAATTTATCAACAAGATCATGTATAAATTATGTTGCAATACGTTTAGAAACACGGTGTTATAATGTTGCTGTATAAGTTGTTTTGGAGTTACTTTAAGTGAATTTTCTTCTGCTTTATGCTGTAGACCCCAAACCCCATAATACCCCAATAGCAGCTATTGTAATGCTGGCAGGTCATCAGAAACTTAAATATCTAAAATATCCTTCATCGCACACAATCATTCTAGGCCAATTGAAAATAATATTTTTGAAAGAAAATCCAGAAAGTGAACTGTCAATTTAACACCAAGGAACAAGCATCAAAGTCATCAATAAGCCAATTAGAAATGCAAACACCCCCCGTGGTGCACAGCATGTTGAAGGATATCGGACAAGGCCAGTTTTTCTTTAAGGCCTTGTGTGTACACTTTGCATGTCAAAAAAATCAATCTACTTTCACTAAGTGCCCTATTCAGACTCAGAAAAGTTACACACCCACTTAAGCAGTTTTGGCTAAACTGACGTTACGCGTGTTTTCTAAGCAGGTTGCAGACCAACGTTATGTGCATACTTATGTCTGGAGGCACTTCTTTGCACCTGCTGGAAAGTGTAAATTTACTCAGGTTAAACACATGCCCAAGGGTGGACAAAAATATGTTCCTAGTATCTCTGACTCCTATAAAAACAGATGAGATTTTAATTATGGAAAACTCTGAAATTAAATCACTTGTTTAAAGAGATTTCTGTGCATTTGTGATACTCATCACAAAAGAATACTCCATTGATGTAGTCAGTTTCAGCCCATATTTATATTTGACCAATGTGATGAGAATGCATTGTTTTTGGCTCTACCCATAGAAGGTTTGTGTGTTCAAACAAGGAGGAATGGACCATTTTAATAATGAAGCTGCAAACCAAAAGATGTATTTCGCAGAGATACTAAACATTCAATGATAGCAGCACTAGTGTTTTAAACCTACAAGAGACAAAAGATTTGCAGTGAATTTTAATCAATCAACGATCCATGGGTTGGGTTACCAAAGAGACCAAGATTATGCCTGTATTCTTCTAAAAGAGTTCAAGAATAGTAACCATTTTACAACAAACTATGGGTATGACAAACTATGGGTATGTGACAACTCTACAATGAACATTATTTGTTTTAGAGGTTTGTCTTTAATGGGGAGAAACTCAAACCAGGCCTTAGTTCCAAGCAAATGTAAGCATCATTTCACCATCAATCATCCCTTGCTTGAGCTTAACAATGACAGAGACAAATTTGTTTAAAAGATCAGAAACAGAAACAGGCCAAGGGGGGTGGGGGTGGGAGTTGCTTTGGAGTTGTTGAGATTGGGGCAAAAAAAGGATTACCAGCATGCAATGCCATTGTCAGGTCCTCAAGCACCAAAATAAATCACTAAGGTTTCCCTGTCAAACAATACAATCAACAGACAGATTAATGTCTGTCAATATAGAAAGCCTCATTTTAGGGAAAAAATCACATCCACTGGAAAATCTGCACTGAAAATAATTTTTATGTGTTTGCTTTTGGCTTTGAGGAACTGATGTGCTGTGAGATTTTGTATGGTTTGCTAAGAGTGCCATGGTTGAAAAAGGTTAAAAAGCTGCTGCAGGTTTAGCAAGTTGTCTAAAGTAGTGTCTTTCTAAAATGAGGTCAGGGCAAAACTATGAGCATAACTAACTTTAATATGGTACAATCTCTCCTTACACCAAGGGACACAAATCCCTTGTCATAGACACAAAACCATAATAGCTTCCTAGCTCACCAGCTGGCTCTGATACTGCAACTAAAATAACAGTGGTAGTGGGCATTTTTATGGGACAGATATATGAGCTTGATTTAATATAGAAAAACAATGACTTTCCTTAAAAATAAATATATTTTTTTATTTATAGTTTACAACAGCATTGGTTAACCCTCTGAGACAGAGCGGGTTGTCGGCGGCATGGAAAGCACCCCTCCTAATCAAACGTTAATAAAACAAACATTTATTAATGCATTTTTAAAATGTGATTGAAAGCTAAGATAAAAGTAAAGGCAGAAGGTTATGAGCTAAAAAGTAAGAGGACGGCAAATCTGCCAAAAAAGGGACCCAAGAACAGGATTTCATTGGTTTCTGAAGGGTTAATTATGTGAAAACAATAATATTTGAATCCAAGCATTTGGCAGTTGATGACAATGGGCACACAAATTCCTTTTGCATTAGTACAACCAGCTAATACCAGTTCAGGGGTACAAGCAATGGTGAAGATGGTGGAGGCTAAAACATACAAGTCTATTTTTGGATGAATAAAAATGAATAAATAAAACTGCATAACATTTTACTTTTGACAGTAAATTTGTCCTGAACCCAAATCCTTTGATTAATTCTGTGGTATGAGCTACCATCTAGCAAGTGCATATTTCTGCAAACAGCCCTGTCAAAGTCCTTAAACACAGTGTGCCACCCAAACCCCAACCCATGTACAGATAAATCCTACCTGACCACCAGACAGTAGAGATACTTGTTATTAAATCAGGAAAATCAAACTCTTGTGCAACACCAGAGGCTATGGGTGAACATTAGAGAGAGAGAAGGAGAGAGAGAGAGTGAAAGAAATAGAAACTGCCTCCAGCAATATTTCAGCTGCTGGAACACATATATAATGAATATGACTATCCTTTTATTCTTATATTTCACAGAATTGTCCCAAAGCAATAGTGCCACAGACATGTCTGCACATTAGCAAGACCCAGCGTATATGGTGAGATTCAGCAATGGCGGCTATGAATTCAGATGCAGGTTCCTGCTGCCACCGCTATTGCATATCAAAGGGACCTAAGAGAAGAAAGCTGTTTTTTTTTTCATCCTGCCTTTATAATTATTACAGTGCATACCCTGGTTTCTATTGTCACCTTCCGCTCCCTGTCTGTTCAGGGGCTTTTCACCAGGGACAGATGCATGCATTTCAAATGCTGCTGACTTCTATTAACCCTTAGCTGGAGGGAGAAAGAAAAAAAATCACAGTGAAAATGTTCAATTGCCACTGTCAATAAGCACCACTATTTACAGTGATTTGTAGTGTTAAGCTACAGCTGAGCCAGAGGAAAAAAATGCACTTGATTTCATTTATTCCTGTCTCAGCAGCATAAATATAATGCCTGCTTTACAGGGGGGCGGGGGCGGGGGGGCAACTCACCTCGAGTGCCAAAATAAAGCCAGCTCCAGGACTGACCTTTCCTCACCATTGATCACTTGTCTGTTTCCTGAGACCTCAGACATCCTGACCAATAGGGATATAGGACCGGTCAATTTTATAATGAGCCAATGATGGTTGTCATTTAACAATAGATTCTGACTCACTTCCTACAAAGGACAACCCCTGTGCGACGATCGGACACGTCCGCTCCCAGGATTTACAGCCTTTTCCGTGTGTGTCATCCACAGATAAGCCTCACGCCCACTCTTACATAACAACCCACCTCCACTGCCTCTTACAGAGACGACGCACGCTGAGCTGTAGGTGTCCACGCTGCTCACTGTGTGCACCATAATAAGGGCTGAACTGGAGCTCAGCGGTCAGGATTTTGCAGTCACCCCACTGGGATGGCGCCATTTTCCCGCCATGCAGCCAGATAGCGGATTTGGTCTGAGGCGGACTGTTGGACTCAGCATCCGTACTACTTCTCTGTGTGAAATCTCTCGCCGAGCCGATTTCCTGTGTTAGGTTCACACGGGAGAACAAACCTTCCCAACGCCTTTACAATCAAAATGAATCAAATGAAGGCCCTTCTTATTGGAATACAGAAGATTTTATGTAGGGATTTAAAAATAATAATTCAGTGGGTAAAACTACAGTTGGATTATTGGGGAGTACTGTGGCGTCTTCTGTGGTGTTTTACCCCATCCTCATTGGGAGCAACGGGAAGGGGCACAAAGATGTCTCGTGCTGAAAAGTCAGAGAAGATTCTGTTCGACCAGGGTCACATACACCATGGGGTGGAGGGGAGGGGGGCATGGGTCTATGCCGTATGCAGTACACTGAGAAGGGAAGAATAGCTACTTTCATCCTGCCAATGCCAGTGTTTATTGACTACAGCGAACCAGCAGAGCTGAAAATAGCTTTGTCGAGTACTCAAAGTGCCGGCACAGAAAGCATGAGCTAGCACTCTCCCTGCACGGCAGTGGACCCAACATGTAGTCATTTCAAGCAGTATTAAGCAGGTGCCATATTCTTATAAGACCAGCAGGTACTACAATATGTCCATATGTGCAAGTGTCTCGGGTCAGTCAATCAACTGCAGTGTTTTTATCTTTAAAATGGTACTGTAACTACACCTGCTGTGTGATTCTTAATAATAACATTGTAGCTACACCTGTTGTTTGATTCTTAATAATGATACTGTAACTACACCTGCTGTTTGATTCTTAATAATGGTACTGTAGCTACACCCATTGATTAACCTTTAATGATGGTACTGTAACTACACCTGTTGATTGATTCTTTATAATGGTATTGTTTCTACACCTGTTGATTGATTCTTAATAATGGTACTATAATTGATTGACTCTTGATAATGGTTCTATACACCTGTAGGGAGATTTTTCATTGGTTGGCCTATGCCAGGACAATGGGTGAAAGTTGATAATCACGCAACCTTTAATTTAGAAGAGATTAGATGGGCAAAGTAATGATTGCTGCTCTGAATTTATCTTTTGCTGAAGCCAGTAAGTAATAAACCCCTACATTATTATTATTATTATTATTATTATTATTGTTGTTGTTGTTGTTGTTGTTATTATTATTTTCTTCAAAACTCAATTTGCTTGCTTTTTAATTAAGGCAATTCTGATGGAGCATAGAATAATTCATACAGAACAATAATGTCTTTTTTCTTTTTCTTTATTTCCCACATATTCTTACATTTCCTGTATGCTGTATTCATCAACATCCAGGCCTTGCGCCATGACCATTCCACTCTCCACCTCTGTATCCTCGCTAACTGGAGGAAGTCTTGGATGTGAAATACAGCAGGCAGGTAGACTAACCTGGTTCTGCTCCACAGGCCCAGTAACAGGAATGCGGTCGTGCAGACTTTAACAGAGTGCACCATGGGGACAGTGGAGGAGGGGCGAGTGAGAGATTGCTGTTGAAACCCATGGATCTGGGAGGAAATGATACAAAGTAGAAATTGCTATCCCCAGATGGCTGCAAAAGCCTTTATACTGTATATTTCCATTTCAATCTGGATTGTCAAACTAAAGAGAAATACCTTTAAAAAACTGCCTTTTTTGGGTGCCAGGATTTTATTAAAGATGAGAGAGCAAGAGATTACGGGACGGTGAAAAGTAGAAAAGCGGGACTGTCCAGAGAGGTTGAAAAAGTGAGAGGGAGAGGAAGAGTGGGTAAGTGAGTGATGAATGAATGGATTTTATTTTTAAGACCAAGGGTAATGCTAATGGGGAGGAGTATGGAAGATCAGATCAGTATCAGGCTTTTATGAATGGCCTGTTTGCATCGCTTGAACAAGTCCCAATCAGCAGGAAAGGCAGGGTGGTTCCTATCACTGCCATTATGGATTTGCAGCTGTACATTAGCACAGCACACATAGCTGGCCCCACCTATGCCAGCATCAGTACATCGAAACTGAATCGCACACAAATATATTATTGATAGCTTTGCATTTCATCTGTCTGAACCGGGTCTAATTGCCGAATATCTGCACTATTCATCTTTTGGTTTTACTTACGAGGTTGCATTAGAGCTAGGCGACTCCGGAAGAATGAAATTCATTTCGGGCAGGAGCCAAGGTCTAAACAGTCGCTGTGGCAGGATCTGGAGCTTTCCTCCGTTCCGGAGACTGACAGTTTTGTGATGAAGCATAGAAATACAGTTTGATACCTTCACTATCCCTTTGATTTCCTTAGCCTTTTAAGAGTCTTCGTATTTTTTTCTTTTTTTCCGCCTGCCTCAGCACAATGTCTCTTTTTCACAAGCACTTCCCCAAGTCCTGCTGCTAATGACTATGAAATGAGTTCGCGGCGGAATAATGGTCAAACCGAGGTGGTCACCTGACTGCCTTGATCCCCGTCTGCTGTCGAGAAAAGGACCCCGTTTCTCAGATCTCCTCCACAAAGCCCCTGATAGAGAGACTGCCCATCGCTGAGGTGAAATAATGAAGGCTCAAGAAAGCTATGGGAGGAACAGCCGGAAAACGCACCACATGTGGCACGATACCGCCATGACACATACGCCGACGCGGCTACCCGGACCTTTCCCGCGTCTAACGAGTCTGTGAAAAGCCAAACTCATTATACCTTTTAGCCGCGTCTCTCACTGTGAGTAATTGGAGATGTCGCTAACACGTAAGCAATTATAGCATGAGCTCGCGTTGGGAAAGTAGACATCTTTTTTTTTGCCAGAGAAGCCTGAGGATTCTTTTTTTTTTTTCTTTTCTTTTTCGAGCCTTTCCCCAAACCTAGAGCCGGATTACATGCAAACGGGGGAGTGATGAGTCATTTCAGAGACGCGGGAAAAGACATTTGGGTCACAGCGACACTCGGGTCAACGCCAGCGGCTGGGATGTGACGAGCCGCCAGGCGAGGCCAGAGCGATGGGCTGAGCAGCATCTGCACATTTTGATTATCATCTCTCACACCTGTGGGAGCAGTGACAGGTGATATATTCGCGCTGACCGGTACGGTCCACAGCCGGGTGGCAGAGAGGGAAGAAAAAACATGAGCTTCTTACGGTAATTGGGTAGCACTGCAGGCATCAAAGCGGGCTAGGAACCACATGGTCATATGTTCAGATCCAAGGTTGTCGATGCTCAGACTGATTACTTTTGTGAAATATCCTACAGTAATTCTACTTGAAATGGCTTCGGCTAAGCTAACAAGTAAGTGTCATTTGTGACCACCGAGGCAAACAGTGCTGCTAGAGGTGATGCTAAATAGAAGTCCAGGCAGGCACAGAAGCACAACTATAGTCCCCTGAGAGGCCATGTGCAGGGCCCTCTCTCTGTCCTTAACTGATGAGCATGGCAGCTGCTGAATGGTATCTTCAGGCTCATGGTCTCACATTTACAGGTAGCATTGTGCTAGTGATCACAGAAACACAAATCCCAGATCACAAAGATGCCCAATTTCTCAGACACTACCAATGACAGATGCAGGCCTAACAAGGCTCCTTGTAATGGAACAGAAAGGAGAAGAAAAGTCTGAAGAAAAAATGTCTTCCTAAAAAAAATACTTCAAAAAAATAACTTTCTGACAGACAGCTAATGGTATCAGCACACCTCTGTATGGTTTTCAAAAAAAACATTTTCGTGAAAAAATGGGTAAAATAACACAATTAAGGTAGCACCTATATTAAGGCCCCTATATTCAAGATTGAGAAATGCCTGGTGTGAGAGGATGATGGTCAATCCCATGTGAAATGACTCAGACTCAGAGCCTTGATATTTCTGTAGCTTGAAACAGGAAATGGTGATTTCTCAGACCGTCCCCCACAGCAGATACAGACTGCTCATGCAGCTTGTTCTCCCTCTGTCTGACAGAAGTGTGATATTGAACAGGAAGCTCCGGCTTTTCCCCCTTCTTCCTTTTGTCTCTTTTACATCTTCAGAAGAAGAGGGGGAAAGGTTGTGGGACCCGAGTTCAGGGGCCTCCAAGCCCTAGAGGTCAATGAAGCAACGAAACCACCAGCTGATGCTTGTAACATTTCACAATTTAACCTCCTCGAACGATGGTTCAAGGTGGATTATGGAACATTATTATTAGGAAGACGCTGATTTTCAATTTAAATGTAAATCAGTCTTTTTTTTTCAATGATTATAATGTTGCAGCAAAGCAAAGAAAAATATATTAGGCCACAAAATTTGAGAGATTCCTTCAGAAATTAAGAAGACCCTGCAAGCCCCGCTACTCTGGAGAAAGACAGATTAACCCCTTTGAAGCCACAGCGATAAGAATGTGGCGGCAGGAGGAAGATCAGGATCGATAAGGCGCTTTGCCGCCATTATTTGCTACGCACGGTGTTGGGCCAGTTTGCTGTAGCACTTCAGCTACTCTGGAAAACTTATGAGGAGGCATCTCAGACTCACTGCAGCCTGCGACCATACCAGCCTCACCCTATAATTCTTAAATCATGGAGCAGACCAAACCACAGCGCTGCGTGAGTCACCTCTGATTGCCCATTCAAATATATGCACCTCCGATGATTGCATCGACGGAATTGCTTGCAGACACATTGGCCAGCGTTGGGTAGAGGAAGGAGAAATGACAGACAGAATGTTTTCCCTTATTCCCTCTCTTCACTGCTGTGTATTTGGAATTAAGTTTACAATTTAGCCAACATGGGGCTGGGGAGGACACGAGCAGGGAGGGAGCGAGGTGAGCCTGCTTCACCCCATCAATCACACATCTCCGGAAAAATAAATACAATTTCCTTCAGCGGCACCGAAAGACCCAGAGAGTTCCTTGGCCCGGCAAAAACCGAGACTAATATACCAGAGACGGGTTGGGGGGAGGGTGGGAGTTCTCGGGTGAAATATGCGTGGGGTCAAAGTAATCTAAGCTGCGTCGTCCAGGTGACATGGCCAAATTTATGAGGACTTTTTCACGGTTGTTATGGCATGGACCGAGAGGAAATGGAAACCCCTGTTATGGAATTGACATATTTCGCTGATTAACACGGGGACGATCGCGTGAGCAAAGATGTCAGTGCAGTTTTGTTTGGGAGCACGGTGGCCTGTGAGGACAGACAAAGAGCTTACGTCGAAACGGAATAAAAATAGTGCTGCCTTCTACAAGTCAAACCAGTCCAATGTTCACCTGCAGACACAGTTATCAGGAGCTCTACAACATTGCCACGGTAAATGGATGGTAAATGGACCGCATTTATATAGTGCTTTTATCCAAAGCACTTTACAATTGATGCCTCTCATTCACTCATTCACACACAATGGTGAAAGGCTGCCATGCAAGGTACCAATCAGCTTGTTGGGAGCAATTAGGGGTTAGGTGTCTTGCTCAGGGATACTTCGACACTCCCAGGGCAGGGGATCGAACCAGCAACCCTCCGACTGCCAGACAACCACTCTTCAATCTCCTGAGCTATGTCGCCCCGGTGATACAGGTGAGAAAAAATAACAGCACAGCTTGATGGGCAAAGCCAGCTGAATCTCACCTCGCCTCCATGCCGGTTTGGAACGGAGGACTGTTAGGCTACCGCGAAACACACGCAACGTTTAGAAGAACGGCTTCTTCCAACGTGTCACCGCGAAAGTGAGCAGGGTGCAGGTGGAGGGTGGAGGGTACGATGTGGACAGTCAAGGGCGGCGGGGGGGCTTACGACGCCAGAGCGAGGACTCGCAGACCAAGGTCGTAATGGAGAGGGCAGGAGGGGTTCTGCTCTGTGCTGAGTCCCTTTTCTTCAGCAATTACACCGAGATTGCTTTTATTTTTAAGGGTGCTCCAAGTTTGCCTGGGCTGTCCGTCAGCACGCGGATCCTAAATCCCCAGGCCTACAGTAAATCTTGTCGCTTTTCGGAGCCATTTTAATGACTCGCCTTGTCCCCGCATCACTTGCAATCTGATTATTAGCGGCGGGCAGAAGACGGGGGGCTAATTGAAATGTCACTCAGTGCAGAACTGAGCTCCTTCTCCCTATACAGCGGAGAGAAAGGGAAAAAAGTGCCAGAGAAAAAAAATCATCTGTTTGAATAAGGAGTTGTGCAGAGACTCTTACCACTGCAGTCGCCAAGATGGTCACTGATTACGCGTGGTCGTTGCTCAATTATGAAAATGAAAAGAACATAATAGGATTTTTTTTCTGATAAGGATGAGAGCGTGAGAGGTTTTCACATGTGGAAAGAAATAAAACCGGCAGCGAAGGCCTGGCGCTTTATGCAAAACTTACAGAAATAAAAGCCCACGGCAACACACGTCTCTGAAGACAGGTTAAAAGTTTGCATCGCGCAATCTATGATTGCTCTAGCCTTTTTTCCGCAAAGGAAATGAAGGGGGGAAAAAAACGGGAAAGGAAAGCCGTTTTCTCTGAAACCAAGTCCCGTTATTATTATCAAAGCCATTAGGCCTGTTTATGTTGTGGATGTTCCATTGACTATATTGCTGTCTCTCATATTATAGGTGAGAAACAGGGGAGACACAGTGATTAAAGAGTAATTCAAGAGAGCCTGGCCTATTTTGTGGAATCATGTTCACTTTATTACACGCTGATGTATTTGCACAGTCTTTCCTCTGAGCCAGTTGAGATTATGAAAATGTATCAGTAATGCCGCATGTTTGAAATGCATTTTAGAACTCGTTGCCTTGCCAACTATTAAATCAGATTTCAGGAGGGTGTTTGCAGACTTTTTTTGTCTTCTGAATCAACGACAAATAGGGACGATAACGACGCTTACGTGAGATTAGAGTGATGTTGTTCTGCTGTCTTTCATTTTTAGCTGCGACCGCAGCTCTATAGCTCTGTCTGTCGGTCGGTCGTCCACAGTTCTCGGGCGGCCACAGTTTTTGTCCCAGGAGGCTGAAATTTCGCATGGAGGTTGGTCATGACCGAAGGTAACTTTCAGGCCGATTGACCAAGAGGGGGCGTGGCCAACACAAAAAGGCGCATAGCTCCCGAATGGATTCACAGATTTGCACAAGATTTTGTGGAAAGGTTGGTCACGAGCCAAAGAAGAGGTCACGTGTTTGTGTGAGGGTGTGTGCGTGGATGCATGCGTACATGAATGCATGCGTGTGTGCGGTCGCAGCTATTGCGGATTCGCGCTTGTTATGTTTTAAAGCATTTTCTTATGGAATTCTCTCTGAATGTCATGTATTACAGTAGTATGAAACTCCACCATGGGACCACGCTCTTAAGGGCTGCTTGCAGGAGAGACAGTTGGTTGAAGCAAAATCCCTGCTTTCAAACGCAGAGAGGAAATAAACTTTACATAGTTACCTGAAAAAAGAACATTGTAAAATGCTCAATATATTATTGCGCATTTTACAAAATATATGATTAACTGAAATGTATTGAAAATATGAGTGATACAATTTATTCATACAGCTCCATAGAAACTGGTAAAAATCAACACATCATGTAATATTTGAATATAAATTATGTTTAAACTACCCATATCTACCCTCTTCCCCTGTAGCAGACTCTATTACTATTTAAAATAGATAAGCAGTATGCCCTCTGTGGGTATTTTATGCAAGACAGAACTGTCATTACATTCTTTCTTCTTTAGGCCATAAGGCAAGACCCCCCCCCACCACACACACACACACACATACACACACACTATGCAGACCTTTCTCTCTCTCTCACACACACACACACACTATGCAGACCTCTCTCACAAACATGCACACACACACGCTCACTATGCAGACCACTTTCTCTCTCTCTAACTCACATACACACACAGGCACACACCATGCAGACCTCTCTCTCTCTCTCTCTCTCTCTCTCACACACACACTATGCAGACCTCTTTCTCACACACGAACATGCACACACAGACACTCACTATGCAGACCACTTTATCTCTCTCTTATTGACATACACGCACACACACACTCACTCACATGCACACAAACACATGCGCACACACACCATAGGTCCGCTCTGTCCTCTATGAGAGTAGATAGGCCCAGGCTATTACCCTGCATGCGTTTCAGACATGCACCTCAGCACAGGGAGGCCCTGCCTGCTGCAGCTGCACCAGCTGACCCATAAAGCTCCCACTCAACCAGCGAGTCCCGTAATCCCTGGGGATTAGTGCCAGCTAAAAGTAACCGATATATTTGCAAACAAAAGCTGCTTACATTCAGAGCCATATTCAAAAGATGGGAGATGGATATGCCCAGACATGCTTTCTGTGCTGCACTGCCCCTCGGCCCCGGGCTGGGTGCACTGCTGGTCCGGGGGTCATCCTGGGGACAGGTTGTTGTGGGAATGCTGTTGTTTTTTTAAGCATCGAGTGGCTAGTTGTGATTATATTAGCTTCTTGTTTGTACATTTGCTCATTTTTAAAAGGGCATCCTGATTCTGATTGGTCATACCAATCCTCTCTACAAGAGAAGGTGTTTGTGGGTAAGACATTTCATACAAGTAGGTGTCCTGACAATACAGAGAGAGAGAGAGAGAGAGAGCCCTCCCCATCAGTTTATTTGTTCATTACTGGAAGAGAAAGACACATAAAGTGGCCTCTCATCTTGGTTAGATGGGTGATATTTTCATACACAAAAAAATTAAAAAGATTGCTCCCAGGATTGACCATTACACATGTAGCTAGGTGAATCATTCGGCTGTGTCAGTAGTCTAATCATTCAGCTGTCACTAGTCTCTAAAGCACTGATATATAGTTGTACTAGAGTTGACGCTGCAGTAATCAATTTGAAAAAAAAAGGGACATTTTGTGCACCTACAACTGTCACAATAGATATTCTCAATGTTCAACTGGGCAATAACTTTAAATTAAGGTAGCCAGACTCAAAACATCCTCCATTCTACATACAATTGCAAACTAGCAATAATACGTCTGTGTCCCTCCTTTAGAATGCACTAGATCAATATTAAAAAGACATTGATTTAATATAATCATTTCCTGGTGATGTTTCTCCTGCCAGGGAAGGATATTAACAATGCTGTTTTTGGAGACGCTCCGTTATTGAAATTCGGCAGTAAAAGTTAAGGTTGAAGATGCACACAGTCCCTAATGGGATTTTTCACACCTGCTCCTTCAACAGCCATCGTCCTTCAAACAAGAAAAGCGGGGCTCGTTCTTTGAAAATGTGATTAATGCTGGGAGTAAAACAACGGCGAAAACAACAAAGAATGATTTCAGACAATAAGGGCGGGCGAGTTGGAGGGCGCAGAATATAATTTTACCTCCGAGCGACGGAGCCGCATTTCTGCAGTAAACAACCCAAGAAACCAAAGGCCTTGCATTCCCGCAAAACCGCGTTCCTTTTTAAATTCCCTTAAAAAATGATTGTTTATCGTTTATTGCCTTGTATGTGAGCTTCTTTAGCACAACAGACCAAGGTGATTTAGGTGCCTTGGCAAGCCTAAATCCCTCAGTTTAACGACGATGCAGCGTTCAAGGTTACGTGTGGATCTGTGTGGTGTTTTTTGCAATGCGTACGGTAAAGGCACATTCTACCTATTAGGGAAATTGAGAGGGAGGCGGGTTAATCCCTCTAACAGCCCTTGGCCGCGTACGGTCTCGATGGCGGGAGCCGCAGACGCGGGTTCCGCACTCCTCTCCCTCCGCGTCCCGCAAATCCTCTCGAATTTGATCAAATGGGGACCGGATGTTTCTGCCGTAACCCAAACAAGCAAATAAGATCTGCCGCCTCGCAGAGACAATGAATCAAGGTCACCGTCCGTGTCCCTGCTGCCGGCAAGGCGCACTGCAGCTGTGGCTCAGCGACGCGCACAGAAACTTTGCACTGACAGAATTATTGTGGTCATTTTTTTGTGGCATACCATTCCAGACTTACGGTTTGTGTCGTCAGTTTAAATGATTGTCTGTAATCATCAGTAATCCCCTTCAAATATATCTGTTGCAGTGCAATGCAACTGGGTGTTTCCAGCTAGCCGGTGAAACAATGTCCCTTTTGTACATCTGAGCCTATTATTCTGATTGCAATATAATTTAATTGTCATTTAATGTTGAGCCTTTGGTTGGCTCAACATTAAATGACAAATATTTTTAAATATTGGTGGCCAACATCTGGCTGACCATGTCCAATTCCCACCCTAATTTGGAATGTCCAATTATCTGTTTGTGACCGCGGCCATGTTCACACGCAATCCCTCACTACAGATTCAGGGAAGTTTAGACTGCGATTCTCCTCCAAAACATGTGGTGCTCATTCATGCACCAGGACGAGTACAGTCATGGTGGGCTCTTGTGTCATTTTTATGAGGTGCGCTATGTCACTAATGGGTGATTGTTTTACTGAAGTCTTGCTCAAAAGAGTTCAGAAGTCAATAATGGCATAATGACATAAAAGACTGTTTTTTTCTTTTACCTCTTATACGCACAGGTATAGGCAGACACAAACACAAACACACCTGATGCGTGCCGAGTCTGTATGTGTGCATGTGTCTTTGTCGGTGTACATCTGTCACAGACAGGTCTTGACAGTTGAGAGATTAGCTGCATTAAAGCACGGTTTTCACAAGGGGAATTTATTTTCTGTCTTCATCTTTACTGTAGAAAAGGATCGGTGGTGAACTGTGCTCTGTTCAAGACAACGTACTGTAAGGCACTGAAGATCTGTGGGCTGGAGTTCACTTAATGAAGCAATAATGTAAACAAACAACTACTAGCAATTTAGTTTACAGCAGAATCTGGCTGCACGCTTGAATGGGTCGTTTGAATGTCCAAAGTGGAAATGCAAATACACTATGTTAATACTCCCTCAGCCTTGCACAACATGCTTTTCAAATGGCTGCTTTGTTGCTTTTTAAGAAACACAGCCAATTAAAACAGTGCCAGAATGATATGTTAAGGCATAGTTATGATGGAACACATCCTCTTAAGGTACGCCATTTGTACTAAGCAAAATGTGGTTCCCATAAGTCAAGTACTTCTCAACCTAATCAAATAATTATGTGTATAACCCTAAGCTCTGCTATATTTCCTGCAAACAATGAAAATGTGCACGTCTTGCCTCAACAATTGATTTAAGTGAATAAATAACTGATTAATATCTCTTGATTATTTGATTAGGTTGAGGGGTATTTTACTCATTGGAATCATACTTTGCTTAGAACAAATGCAGTTCCATAAAAGGCTGTGTTCTATCATAGCCATACCTAAACATATCGTGACACCTAATCACTGACCATGTGACACATCTGAAATATTGCCTGGGAATCAATCAACGCATGTCCTTCATTTTGACATACATTTTTTCAATGCAAATGCAATTCTGTTCATGAATTTTAGTGCTCACTGAACTTTCCAAAGAAGGTCTATGAAGAACAGAAATAGAAATAGCAAAAATATTCTTTATTAAATTATTAGAATAAAACTGATTAGAGTCACAGTTAAGGACTGGCCTGACTGATTTTGGTTATCATCATCAGTAATCAGCAGTTTCATACATGCCACTGACTGTGCTGCTTGAACAATCAACTGGATTTAAAGCAATAAAAACAGACCTTGGAATAAATGTTCTTAACTGGAGGAGTATCCCAGAATCCCCAGAACCAGACGCATGTGGTCACATCATTACGTCCTTTAAGAACATGCAGATATGGTTTTATGCTTCTGTTCTGGGAGTAATGCATACAGCAAGACCTAAATGCATTTATTGCTCTAACTCATTGCGTTCCCCATAAATTTAACCGCATTTCAGCAGCATTTACAGGGATAACTCTTCAGCCATTGCACTTAACATAATGCTTAACATACTGTGTGTAGATTAAGCACGTATTGCATACATTAACACGGCGCAACGTAAAATAGCACAACACAACATAATGTTTCTGCTCTTTTAGTCTATCTATTTTAACATGGAAATCATATGCAAGCATATGCAAATTGACGTGTTAATTAGAATAAATTGATGTGCAAGCAAAGAAATTACTAATGACTGCCTTTTCAGAAAACCGGTCTGCCATTCAATGGCTTAACGCGATTTCATTTAAGAAAGAAAAATTGTTGCACTAAATTAAAAAAGAAAAAAAAAGATTGGGGAAAGGATTAGATAATATTTGAATCCGTATCTAAACATGAATACCAATTATACGTATTCAATCAATGTCATCAAGTCATGCAAAGGAAGGTTCTTTTCAATCAGAAAAGGAGATTCAGATTAATCTGCCTGGCGTATTATACTAACCCCCAAATTCAATCAAACCTGCCAACTTCTCCATCCATAAAGGAAATGGTGCCCGATTAATGTGGAAGGTTGTTTTTCTTGAACATCCCTTTGAGGGAGCATATCATGGCTGTTTGTTCAGAATCAAGGGCTGGGTAATTCACAGTAGTATTACCTGTAGGCAATCTAGTGGATCATTGTGAGTATAAAAATGTTTATTCCATGTCTTAGAAGAAAGAGATTTCCATTTTACACAGCTATTAAATGCCGCAGAAAGAATTATAACAGACATGGGTTTCAGAGGAACAAAAATGTATTGATTTTATAAGTTTATTGGGAATGTGCAACACCTTCCTGGGTGTGATTTGTCTTGTTTTGAATTGAGCTAAACTGAAACATGTACTTACTATTTCCCCTATTACAGAATAGAGAATAGAGAATGGAAATGATTCCTGTACATAAGATAAGCACATACGATAACATATAATGTTACAATTTTCCTTTGAAAAAACGATACACATGATTTTATCTAAATTGTTTTATATTCATTTTTGTCACACAATGCAGCGCATTAACAAGAATAACTCCCCCAAACATCACACAAACAACAGCCTCCCAGCATCCATCCAATCCACACCCCACAGCACGCCCCCGAACACAAATCACACTTTTTCCTCCCTCTTCATATATCCTTTGATATTTGGCACAAAAAAGGCTTGAAATGTTTTCAATTTTTGTTTATTGACAACTGCTTTTGCTCTTTTGCTCCAACTATCCCGTAAGCACTTCAAACACCCACTTTTTAAGGTTTATACTACAGCTTTTTTTTTTTAAATGTTGGAAATTCCAGTATATGGTATGAATAAAATATTACCATGCCATGTGTATACTCTTGTGTGTTACAGAATTATTTACCATATGATTATCAGTAAGACTTGAAACATCATGCGGAGTTTCTGAGGTCTATTTGTGAAAAAAGCAACCAAATGTCTCATGAGATATGATGGTAAGACAGAAGCCAGGGGGTGGTGGTATATAAGGGGGGGGGGGGGTCTGTTGGGGGGGGTTTGGGATGGGGCAGTGGGTTAGCAACTTGTGAGAACATGAGCAGAGTTGAGCTGCAGCATGTTGGCTGCTTTGCTTTGCATTTTCAATTGGGGCCAGTGGCAAAACAGCTTTGAATATTAATGTATGCTAATGGTGGTCTGATTCAGCATATTTTACAGTATTTTGCTTTGATGCTAAATGCCACAAACATCAGCATTTTCTCTTATTTCTTATGGTCATGCCGTGTGTGTGGGAGGGTGTAATAGTAGTAGTAGTAGTAGTAGTAGTAGTAGTAATAGTAGTAATAGTAGTAGTAGTAGTAGTAGCAGCAGCAGCAGAAGTAAACTTCTTATAAGTCAAAATACTAAGGCAAGATTGTGCTCTTAACCATATTTACCTGACATGAGACTTTAAAAAGTGAAGTCAGCATCATTAAAAATGGGAGTTTGGAGCATCTCGTTGACAGACCATTAGATTTGACTAGCACACATTTGAACACACCACTGTCAATAGAAGTGACACTTGAAGCTGAACTCGACCGAGCCAATTATTCACCTTGAACCTGTATGTGGGAACATGACCCTTTGTGTGACAGGTGTTTTGAAAGAACGCAACAGGGGGTCACTTTTTCCTGAGCAAATTTAATTCCTTTTTTTGTGTAGAACTGTCAGAAACTTCAAGTAGGAACCATACGTTGTCTTTCAATACGATACAGTATGTGACACTTATTACACCTGTAAGTACGAATATCTGAAATATCTCCATTTCTTACTTCCACAGCCTTCAGGTCACACTATAATGATAGTGGAAGCACCTGTGGCTCAGAGGCAGGGCCTACATCCAGTAGGTTGCAGGTTTGATTCCCACTTGGGACACAGAACAGGTGTCACAATGTGTTGTACCATATAACTTCGTTTTTCCAATATACATTTTATTTTCGTTTATATATATAAGAAATTCTTTATATATTGTTTTCTGACTACTTGGAATTCATGTCAAAGCAGAAAAATGGCTGAATGGCTTAAAACACCCGCTGGGTCCAGGCCCCAGTCTGCTATTTTGTTTACTCTTCCCAGACAAAGCAGGCAAACAAATCCTTTCGCTCTTTACATAGGCTTCAAACCCCCGTCCCTCTTTCAACACAGAATCAGATGAGCTCAGAGAGCCTCAGAGGGTTCTGGTAGGATCAGGAAACTGGTTGGGAAGTTTAATCCAGCCACGCCCTTCATTTTACGGCGAGGCAACTGCGGCGTGTCAGTCACAGATGTCGCCTCTCGCAAACGCTGATGCAACGCGAGCGGCCAACATTCTGCTAGGGCTTGGGACTGTTTTCAAATGGCTCAGTTCATTTTACGATTAAATTAAGCAAGGATCTGACGCTGAATGGTAAACCGTGCCTGGTTTTTAACAAAAGACATGCTACATATAGCCACAGGATCCACTCGGCACACGAAGCCGCCTCAGTGTCCCCAAAGATCACTCTGTTTCTTCATCTGTGATGGGAGGGAGGGTGAGGATGCAAGGGGGAGGGGGGAAAAGGTCTCTCATGTCTTTACTTTCCGAGCCACTGGCGTCTTATTTAATTCTGTTCCATTAGAACCTCTGCACCGCGCTTTATGAGAAGATTAAAGTAAAAATCAAACACATCAGGGTTGATTCACTTCTCCCACTGGGGACTGACGCAGACAAAAGATGTGAGGATGTCCTTCTCTGAAAGACAACTTGGAGATGTGCTCATTTCTGAAAGCAATGCAGAAACACCCCCCCCCCCTCCACACACACACTCACACACACAGACACACGCACGCCGTGGCACACACACTCACACACATGCAGGAGAAAGCACATGAGGACAGTCACATGTCCGCTGTCACTCACATGGCGCTGCTGACACCTGCTTAAGACGAAGAAAGGCGTTGTGAAATGCCGTGAACGCAGGGAGTAAAACACAAAACAGTGATTCAAAGACTGAGCCCACACAACAAGGGCGGACGAGTCAGAGCCTACCGTCCTTTATTCACCCAGAAGCACAATGTAAACATCTCCAAGGTAATCAACGAGTTTAAGACAAAAGCCAAGCTACTGAAAACACGTACAATAGACTCCTTTAAATATAAAATTTTACCCTTTCCATTTCCTTTTAAAAATTTATTCTTCAATCTGTATGCTTTCTTTTCAGATAATTGAGACTGCCTTTTTTTAAAGATTGTGTGCTTGTTCGACCATTTTTTCCTGTAATAAATGGTATGGTTTCATAATGAAATAAAGCTTTTAAGGGTCATTTCTCTTTCTCTCTCTGCCTCTCTTTTGCTTTTTCTCACACACACACACACATGCCTATACCCACTCACCCACACACACTCACACACACACACACACACACACACACACACACACACATGCCTATACCCACTCACCCACACACACACACACACATGCCTATACCCACTCACCCACACACACTCACACACACACACTCATGCCTCTACCCACTCACCACACTCACACACACACACACGCCTATACCCACTCACCCACACACACACACACACACACACGCCTATACCCACTCACCCACACACACACACGCCTATACCCACTCACCCACATACACTACACACACACACACACACACACACGCCTATACCCACTCACCCACACACACACACACACACACACGCCTATACCCACTCACCCTATACCCACACACATACACACACACGCACACACACGCATGCACACACATGCACACACACACACACACACACACACACACACATGCACACACACACACACACACACACACACATCACACACATGCACCCACACACACACACACACACACACACACACGCCCTCCTCACCTTCCAAACGGACATACGTTAATGAAGAAGCACAGAGTCACAGGCCTGTACACGTGTACCGGCACCATTGCTGGGCTGGGGGACGTTTGCGCGTCTCTCCGCCGCGGCAGGCAGCTTGTACGGAGGACACGGCTCGGCAAACAGACATGCCACTTTCCATTTGCTTCAAAATCGGACCGCCTGTCCATCATCTTCTCCGCAGCGGTCTCCGGCGGTCTCCCGCCCCCTTGCCGCCCGCCACGGACCCCCGCTCCGCCGGCTCCCGCCGCGGAGAGAGGCCGAATCAAATCCAATCATGTTTCCTCGCACGCGGATAAGACCCGCTAAACTCTACCCACCATCCAGAGATTTTCTTTTTTACTTTCATTTGATCATTCTCAGAGTCAGAGAATTGAATTTCGCCTACTGTGAAAAATGACGTACCAGAAGCACAGCAGTGGCCGGTTATCGTGCAGTCTCACTCTAACAAACTAATCTAATTGGAGCCTAACTTTAATATTTTTGCATTGTTTAAATTGATGTAAGTGAGCTTCCCTATATGCAATAGGACTGGAATTTTGCTAATATTTTGCTACGGTGGTAAAGGTGTCTTTGGTCTGTTTGACGGATGTCTAAATCGAAGAATTGTTTTAAGCTTGCACCAAGTCAATTGCCTTGACAAGAAACATTTTAAAATGCAGCTTATATTCAAGCGGACACATAGTCTTACAGAACTTTTCTAACTGTATTGAGCCATTAATCACTACTCACTACTCCATACTGCAGGGATCTCTAAATGCAGTCTTGTAGGGCCACAGGGCCTGCTTGTTTTGAGAGCGTGTCAGCACTTAGGCGCTTCATTTCAGCGCCTGATTGACCGAAGAGGCACCCCGTTTCTGGCCCAAACTGGCTGCTGATCGAAAGGAATGCCCGAAACCTGCAGACAACGCGGTACACTCTCGGAAGAGAGGGCTGCAAAAAAGCTCCCCCTTGTCTCCATGGAGAAACCGTGTCCGGTTCAAGGATTCTTTGTCAGGCAAAATGGTTCAATCTGGGAGCCTTCAAGACTACCACACAGGGTTCCATAAATGACTTAAAAATGTTCCTCTATGGAGGCAAGTCAAAGGAACCCTTTTTTTCTGAGAGTGTAGCCCAAGCCTTTCTTCTGAGAGCCCTGCAGTGTAGGCAGGTATCAGGTGGGGCCCGGAGTTGGGCCTCCACATCCAGAAGCGTTGACATGTCCTTCCCCTGCGAGGACAGCACTGGACGCTGCTTCTCAGACCACGTGACACGGAGCACCAGATAGCTTTATTCATCTGTTCCGAACCACCTTTTTTTTTTTCAACCTCTGCTCAATTTGTTCCAGGTAATTCTTTAAGCCTCTGAGTTTCTAAGGTCACTTTGCAGCTCTCCGCCATTAATTAGATCAGTTTAGAGTCGGCGCCTCCGCTCCGCCTGAGACGCAAAGACGCGCGCAAAGTCCCGCACCTCGGGACCAGGTCCCCACGGCGGCGCGGCACAAACACGATTTACAGCCGCTCCTGCGAGGAGAACCAAAAAAAAACAACAAAAAAAACAAACAAAAAAACAAACAAACACCAGCAGGCAGTTCATGCTAAACAGCACAGATCCTGAAACAAGACAAAACGTGTGCAACAATCCCCGTCATGGCGTTCTCTCTGAAACGCTGGGCGCCCAGCTCTGCTGCGGGCGGACTCCCTCTGTTCGCTGCATATTCCTGCTCATTTATTGATTGCAGTATTTTAAAGAAACATAAAGACAGCTGGAGGAACGGAGTTTCAGTCAATAGTCTGCCTCTTTGATGCTGTGCCATGTAAACAGCGTGGGAACGCACTGCAGCTCCACAGCCGCGCATTTCAGGAAACACAATGTATTTTTATTTGCATACGTATGATTTATTTAATGGCCTTCTCTATTCCCTCCGTGTCGTGATTTATCCTGTCGTATTTACCAGCTACATTTCTTTCATAAAGCATTACCATCACCAACTATTCACGGCATAATTAATTTAGGATATTCTTCCGAGCCCAATAAATTCATTCCACTAATGAGAGCCTCAGTCATGGTGTTCGAATCAAGTAAATTATATCGAGTCCTCTTGATCGCCTCAGATCCCCGTATAATTCTGCCATCAGCTAATGCACCCCGCGTACTGTCCATGTCCATGGCAGGCTTGTTGCATTTATGGAAGGTTTTAGTGTAACTAAAAAAATCCAATGTATTTATTCTATTCATTATCTTATCTGAGTCCCATGGCCTTTATAAAGCCAAGAGAGGACAATCACAAAGAATACAAATAATACCGCGGGGAGTACCGTTGGCCCTGTCCACGGGACAGTATTTGTTCTGCAGCTCAATCTGAAAATTGTAATAAATAAATAAATAAATAAATAAAAAATAGAAGATTTTGGGTTCCAATCACCTCTCTTTCTGAAAGAACTGAATCACCTGCAAATGAGGATGCATTCATCAACTAATTTGTTCTGCAAATCAAAAATTAGAGTCCTTTATTTTGTGTGCCCTTGAGTGTCCTGCTAATTTTAAGTATAGGAAATTAAATTTAAGTACAGGAAACATGCTTCTGTTTCCTGTACTTTTTATCTTTTCTATTGGAAAACTACAAACAAATTTCAAGTGTTCTTTTTTATCATATTAGAGCAAAAATATTACTTTTCAGCATAAATACTGATTTGAAAAACACTTTAAATTATATTTCGCACACAGTTGTGTTAGCAGCTCTCGAAATGGAAGGGTACCATAATGACTCACTGGTTGACTGACAGGCTTAGGCTCAGATTAACTGACTGGCTGATTGACAGGCTCACTGAGAGATTGGATGTCTGAGTAACTGACCGATTGACAGGCTCACTGAATGAGTAACTGACTGACTGTCTGAGTAACTGACCGATTGACAGGCTCACTGAATGAGTAACTGACTGACTGTTGGAGTAACTGATAGATTGACAGACTCACTGTGTGATTGACTGATTGTCTGAGTGGAGTGACCCACTAGTTGACCCATTCATTGGCTCAGGGACTAACTGGTGCCCACAGAACCACCATTTAGTCACATGCAATACAAACAGTAACCATCTGGCGCTTGTTGTATTACTTTGGAGAACAGCTCTTGGTTCTATAACACATGTTATAACATAAAATGATCAAGGTTTATGACAAGATGCTATAAAGGTAGCAAAGTGATGGATTTCCTGTAAATGGCGGCTAAAACAGTTGCAGCCCTGCATTTTGTGAGGTCTCGAAAGCAATAATAACATCTCTGCATTGCAAGAAGCCAACTTGTGATGTTTTCCTCTGTGAAGAGTGAGCACACACCTGTCAAACAATGGAACATGTGCTGATCGATGCACGTTGCCGTGGAGACAATGCACAATATTCCGCTTTCGGTTTGAAACGCTCATTCTTTTCTTTTTCATTTTTATAATTGTTTATTACTCACATTTACTTCATTTTCCCCATGGTGAGAGGTCCTGCTGGGTTGAGAAGATGCACATTTTCAGTTTTCTTCTAATAGAGACAAAACAATAAATGTGTTGTTATTGAGTTATTATACATTGTTTCACTATAACATTAAGTTACTGGGCATAATTATTATACATACATAAAATATTACATTAATAATTTGAATTATATAAAACATTTATTTATTTAATTTGACGTTATTAAGCAAATAAGAAATACTACACACGTGCACATACACACGTACATTCACAGCCACATACACACGTGCACACACACACTCAAGACAAAAGGACTGGCCCTTTCAATCTACAAAATGCTGTCCATGCATGAAAAAACTCCAAACAGACAGATCAAACATGCTTTTTTTCATGGCGTTCATAAATGTGGCTCAAAAATAAAACAAAATGCAAAAAGGAATCCAGTGGAAAATAAATCAAATAATGCAGATCCTGGTTAAATATTGATCGTCTTTCCTCTCCTCCCATAGACTGAGTGATCTGTTGGGGTTATCTGCTTTTGAAATACGCAGAAATAGAACCATTGATTGTCAGAGCTAACAAGCACCCCGGGCTTCAGATATCAGTGCAGCTGACAAATGCACTTTCCCCTTGAAAGTCAAAATTCCCTCTCTTCTCCAGATTCGGCTCAAAGCATTTCCAGCAAGTTTTTTTTCCTGGGAATCACAGGCCTGTCACACAGCTCGCAGCTCCACAGTTGGGGTCCATTGTAACAG